>NW_010269053.1:0-14954 GCF_000690775.1 Eurypyga helias
TATTATTATTATTTGTTTGGATTGATAAATTCAAATGTAAAATGGGAATAGCTTCTAGGTAGGAAATAAGGGAGAACATGTGTGACTGTTGTCCTTGTGTTGCTGTTGTAAGTACATACAGTTATTGTTAAAATATCTGAAGTATTTTCAGTGGTATGTCCTAGTCATATTATAGTATGTAGACAGGAGAGTAAATTTTCACCCGAGATCAAGAGTCCCTGTATTCAGAGATTATGAGACTCTTCACTCCTTGGGACAATGACTGAAATTGTGAATACACATGAGGAATAATTGGTCTTTTATAAATGTCTCTAACAAAACTTCTACTAATTCCAGTAGGAGCAAAATCTGGCTTTCAATCAACAGGTTTGGTCCAACTGCAAATAATCCAATTCCTGGTGTTTGATACTTCCAAATAAAAGGTTAGTCATGCTCCAAAAATAATGTAAATGTAACTAAAGTAAAGGTTAATCTTCCTCTCAGGATTACATTGTCTCAAGGTTACACATGCAATTTCTTTAAATGTGATGTGTTCAAGCACACGTAACCTGGCAGTTCTTGAAGAACATCTGGAAATATCGGTGTAAACTGGGTAATGCATTATTAATTCCAGAGAATAAAATAGAAAAATTAAGGTAGCTTCCTGACATATTAAGCTGAGATATAATTTATCTTCTGTACTTTGTTCAAAGGACAGCTTAAATACCAGCATTGTGCAGCTCTAGTAATTATATGGAGACAACTAACATTAAACTAGAATGTGTCCCTTGGAAACTACTGTTAGTAAAGAATATAATGTTTCTGTCCAGCTCCCAGTTTGCTATTGGAGAATTATTTATTGTTTTCACGTCCCCTTTACTACTACAAAATGACAGCTTAGCTGAACTGAAAGGGATTTGAAATCAATCTTCAGTTATTCTTCTTGTAATCTCTCTCCATTCACTATTTTATTAGAGTTGCTTTGTATGCTGAGAAAAAGGCTTTGTAAAAGATTTTGGAGTGGTTTGGGTTTTCTAACCCCCTCTGTAGTTGGCAGTCCACTTAAGGGCACTAACCATTTTTGTAATGTTACATACAGGTCTGTTCTTTTCTTTTCTCACAGAAAAGAATCCTGGTATTTTCAACCTTATATTATAACTTTCTGACCACTAGTGCAGGAATAGAACATGAGAAGATGCAACTTTATCACTCACTTTAAAGTTTGCCAGCTTTCCTCATTTAATAAAACAAGGAAATATTTTTCACTTAAATGTTCTTTTCCTCATTCTGCTTACCTCACCAAAAATATATATGGTAAAAAATCTATCCTTGCATTTATTGTCATACTGGTCTGTATTTTGAAGATGCAGACTGAAAGAAGTCTGTCAGTTCTCTGACTCTGGGTTACTTATGATCAATATCACAATAAAATAGGGAAATAGAAAGGACACTGTGTCATCTGAGGAGTGGACAGCATGTCCAGTTATCAGTGAAAGGGGTCAAAATTAGGTAGACATTATCTCTCACTGAATCAATATACACCTGGGTATATTCTTTACTAACATTATATTCTTTACTAACAGTAGTTTCCAAGGGACACATTCTAGTTTAATGTTAGTTGTCTCCATATAATTACTAGAGGCTGCTGGGTCCTACATCTGCAGTAACAAAGAAAATACATGTCTAATGCTGCCCCTCATCTAAAAGGAAAGTTAATACTTCTGAAGTGGTAACAATCCAACAGATTGCCAAGTATTTCAAGGGGTCGTGCCAAAATATGGTCACCAGAGGATCTGAAGCAAGGATCGACTTTTACAGGGTTGAAGTTTCTTGTGTAACTTTGAAGAGAAAAAGTTGTGCTATGTATTTCTATCAGTATACGAAATTACTACAATATGTTTTTGTAC
The DNA here is from genome assembly GCF_000690775.1 of Eurypyga helias. NCBI lineage: Eukaryota > Metazoa > Chordata > Aves > Eurypygiformes > Eurypygidae > Eurypyga > Eurypyga helias. The sequence continues at coordinate 1,887 of NW_010269053.1, forward strand.
AAAAAGTAACTGCATAGTAAATTATGAAAAAATAACCTGCTTTACCTTTATAACACCTTCCTTTTAAGGTTTGAAGTATATCTTAATGTTGACTAGTGAAATTTCACCATGTCCTTCTTAGATTCAGGTGTATGAGGAACTGAGGAGTAGGAAAGTAAACACAAAACTGCATCAGGGACAAACCAAATCATACTGGGAAAGCTGAGTCAGTGCTTTGTGAGTGTGAGGTCTTTTTGTTGTTATTGTTTAATTATAAAGAAGTCCTTGTCACTTAGGTTTTCTACATTTTTCATTATTAAAACAAAATTAATAAAGTAAAAGTGAGATTTATTTTCATGCTTCTTTTTATCTCTTTCTGTTCTTTTTAAAACACTAGATTTTATTAACTTTGTCTGGTTTTTTTTAATAATTGGGACTTTGTTAATCAGTTAAATGTACACTCCATAGCTATAGCTCTTTCTTCTCTGATTTATAACAGACACAATTGTCATATGGATTTACATTTTTATGATGTCCTAGAGATTCCAAAAATGTTCAAACTTATTTCAATATACTTGATTTTACATAGATTTGCTGACAGAATAAAAGAAAACTGACCACTAAATGATACTGTATACTACTGCTGAAAAAAGCTAATATATAATAAGATTCAACCATTTAAAATCTTGTTTAAAATGTGAAAAGTACCAAATCATGCCAAGAAAAAGTCTTAAACCACTAGTCCACTTTACATAAGGAATAATATAAACACAAGTGTGCAAGTGTTACAGATGAAGCATCATACTCTTGTCTACCAGAGTAGACAACATAACATAACATAGTAACACCCATAGTCCTTAAAAAGGTTAAGAATATTAAGCACTTGGTATTTTTGAATGTCAGTATTAATATTTTTTTCTGCAAGTGACTCTAAGGAAATTGTTAAATTAAATATGGGTTGTGAAAGAGGAAAGAAATGCCTCTTCTTCTTCAGTCATAAATATTTAGAACACTAAGCTGAAGTAGAGCTTAGAAGCCTAGCTCATTTTTCTGCCCAAGTCATATTGTTTCCATTACATATTTACAACTCTTAAAATACTCCAATCCCAGAAAGTTCACAATTTTTCCAGAAATTTGATTCTTTATTAAAAACACCCTCTTATTAAAACCCTGATTTGCTCTAATGTGTGTCTCATCATATTTACTGTGAGCCACAGTTTTTTCCCCTCTGGCTAACAGCCCATTCAGATCACATACTGCATTTGTGTTCAGTCTTATCCTTACACTTAGCAGCTCCCACTCTTTGGTCACTCCCTAAGCATCATACTTACTAGATTTCTACTCAACACTCACCCTACTCTGTCCTCAATTGCCTTTCTTGAATGCTAGTCAAAAAACAGGATTCCAGCTTATATTCTGTGAATATTCATAGAAACTGTACTTTGTTTCAAATCAGCCATAGGTTTTTTCTTTTCACAAAAAGCATAACCCTGTGGTCAGCTTGTGGACAACTAAATCTAAATCTCTTTCTGCAAAGCAGCTGCCTAGCCAGCTGTTCTCATTTACTGCTTCCTGTCTATGCATGAGTCCTTTCACTTTGTCATAGGAGGAAATGAGGTGAGGTTGATAGGATTTGTTCTTGGCTAATCAGTATTTGCTGTCAGTCATTTCCTTGTTTGCTTTTAGGAAGTGTTTTTCTTTTAAAAATGTTTGCTAATGTAATTGTAACAAGTGTAGCAATGTAACACCAACTTTTGATGAGAATTTGCCTTATGAAGTCTTCTAGTACATATACAAGTATAACACTGCTGAGTTTGAACCAGTTTCTCTCCTGAAGGAACAAACTTCAAAATCTTACACTAAGGCATCAGACAGATGCCACACTTGCAATATGGGCATAAGTTCCTTCAATAATTAACTCTCTATACATGCACATTGCCTACCCTGGAGAAATTTTCAAATTTCTTTCTAGCTAAAACACAATATTCTAGAGACACAATAGCTCCATGGGAGATCACTGCACATTGAAACTCAATCCTTCTCTCTTTGTGCTGTTCAGGTAACATAGATAGACCCACTAAAAACACTGAAGGAAATTGAGGCAATTAGAGAATTTTTTCTGAGGAGCTTGTGATGGAGGTTAGCAGATTCAGCTGGCTTGAAAACAACCAAAATATTTAAATGCCTTTTCAACTTTTCTTATGAAAGTTTTATTTCTATGTGTTTGATATTAATTGTGCTCCCCGCCTGTATTGCTAGATTTGTAGGTGTGGCTAATGCAGAAAGATACTAAAAGTATTAGCCTGCTAAACTTCATTTCTTTATAGTTTGTCTGGTGAATGGATAGTTCCCTTGCAGTTTTGTTTGTTGCTAATGTTTTGATTGATTGATTTCTATATGATTTTAATTATTTTATTATTTGGGGGTTTTTGCTTGTTGGTTGTGTATTAATTATGTGCATATTTTTTTTTAAATGAGACAATTAATTTGAAAGTGGAATTCAGATTACCTCAAAATACTTGAAATGAGCAATCAAGCTACAAGAAAACCTAGAACTTAAAGGAAACCTAAGTAGCAATTCAAAACTTGAAGTTAGAATCTTAAGAAGACTACATAAGTGCATTATATACAAAAGCAAGGAGAAAATACATAGTGCCAAAAGACAGATGTTTGGGAAGCTGTTCTATGGAGTGAAAAAAGTGTAGGTTTCAAATAACTTCTCTGGATTTGGTGATTCGACAGATTTCCAATTTTTACAAGGCCTGTGTGTCAGTTCTGATGAATATATAGGGAGTTGTGGCTGATGAATATATAGGGAGTTGTGGAATTGCAGAACACCAAGAGTAAGGGCAGTTTCTGATGATGTGGTTGACTCAAACTGAATTTTGTTCTCTGAGATAAATTACCAGCGGAATGCTTCTGGGATCTGTGCTGAAATTTATGTTATTCAGTGTATTCAGATAATTTCTGGTAAAAGGAGCAAATAGTGAATTGATAATCTTTCCTGATGATATAAAATGATTCAAACTAACCAAAATTAAAATTAACTGTCATGAGTTAGTCTTTTACTGACTTACTTGCCAATGAAGTTACAGATGAAATTCAGTGAAAAATATGGCACACCAGTGAAAACAATCGTGTACAACTGCAAAGCTATAAGGTAGGGGTTTTTTTATTATTATTGTTAGCTTATGAAAGTGATTTTGTGAGTCACTATCAACTGGAAATTTAGCAATAGTCAAAAACACCCAAATAGAACATTAGCAATTGTTAGTGATGGACTTGAGAACTAAGCAGTATATTATTTTATAGTGCCTAAATTTTAATCAGGTACTCTGTATTATGAATTTATGACCAGATTACGTACATGTAGCAATATGTTAAAAAAAAAAAGGCAGTAAAAGGAGAATCAGAGGGAAAATGTATAGTGTCATGTCATAACTACCATGAGGTGGAAGGGGAGGGAAGTGAAGAAATTCAGATCATAACTTTGATTTTTGAGATGTCCTAGTTTATTGCTATTGATAATACTGTTAATAAAATTCAACTGAACTCAATTTGAGATGGAGAGTTTAATACATATAGTAAATTTTTAGGCTATTACTAACAAGTAAAACCTATACCAATTGCAAAAAGTCTCATATTCATGCACAGAAAAAACAAAATTGCTTTGCTCTGTCTATAGCTAACTTTTTTCTGTGTTCTAATTAGCTTCTTATCACACAGGAAATATTGGATTAATTATGTCAGTGAAAGTGAAATATCTCTCAATTACTGCATATGTCACAAGGACTAAGAACAATGGTACAACATCTGTGATGGAGCTCAAAGAGTTTTGCAAAAACCTGCTTGGCCAGCAAGTGCTCTTTCTTTATAGCTTACTAAGCTCATTATGTAAACACATGGGATGATATTAAGCAAAGAAATTTAAGACTGAACCCTAAGAAAAATTTCCCACGACGATGGTTCTGTTAGCTTCCTGAGAGAAATGTGAAATACACAAAACTGAACTAGATAAAAGACTGGGAGATGTGCACCAGAAAACGTCCATGCCTCCTTCCCTAAGCCCAGCCATCTCAGGAGGGAGGTACTGTGGTTTCCTCTCTGCTCAGGGGAAGCAGTGTAGCAAGAGAAAGAAAAGCTGGCAGTGTGGTGGTGGAGCATAGCCTGAGCACCAGGGAAAAGAGTAGATGTTATGGTGGAGAATGCCCACATCTTCTTCTCTCATGATTTTGGTAGCTAAGTACTTGTTCAGCTTTGAGGGTTCTGTTGGTGATAATGGATGAACTCATCATCTCTGCTTTCAATTCCTGTTGAAATTACTTGTATCTCTGAGAAGAGCATAGGATATTAGTGTGGTGACCTGGAAAGCTCAGAGACAGATTAATAAAGGGAAGGCTTTTGTCAAGGAAACTATAAGGAAGAAGGGGCAAGAAGCGAGATTAGGGGTCCCCTTGTGTGAGAGCCACTTAGCATTACTGTTCCTCCTGTGACAGTGAAATTCTCATCATGGACGTGTTACTAAGCAAGCTGAGGCAGCTGTCAGTTGCTCTAGATTCTCATAATTTATGAGATGCAATAATTCTAGTAAGTATTTTAGTTTCAGGCTTAATTACAAAGTCAGGAGTGTTGTTTAATTTTTTCCTTGGGACAGGCCTTGTCTATGTTTAGAATTGGGAAGGAATGAAATCCTTTTTAGCACTTTTTTTTAATACCTTCTGTTTCTGAGGACTGGTTAGGGTTCTGTGTATTACCCTCTCCCACATATCTATTTGCACATCCTGGGAAATGGCTGTTCCATAAAGTCTGTTCTCCCCATCCTGCTCTTCCATTCCATGATGTACTGACACCTTTATTCCCTTGAATAGTGTCTAAAAGGAAGTCATGGTCTGCTGTAATAATTTTTTTTATTTTCTGTGTCATGTATCTATTCAGATCTTAGATATCTTATTTACTATTGCAGTTTTCTAATGGGTTACAGTTCTGTAAATGAGAACACACAACTCTATTCTTGCTTGATTCCTTTCTCCCAGACCTGTTTAGAATAATAGCAGAGCTGTTCATTTTGCATCCACTAGATGCCTCATAGTAAGCTAACACCAGTGCTTTTTAAATTTGAAATTCATTGCTGTGTCAAGTAGAAAGATGCTTTTATTTAACAAAGGAAAACAATTGGATGCCTGAGGCACCTGTGTGTTCTATTCTCACTGGTCATTAATTCACTATGTGTCTTAAGCAATTCACTGAGACCAAGCTGTTTACATTCAATCAGCTAAATACATCTGAATAAACAGTGTGATTTTGCAATTTTTTAAAAGAATCTGTAGATGTTAGTGTATCAGAAAATCATACTTCACTATTAAGTGCTTTTATGTGAATTTAAATTTCGAACTTTTCTAAATTTGAAATGTTTAGACTGAAGATTTTTATTTTTCTTTGGTTCAACATTTGTTCCATGGATATAAAATATCCACATTATAGGCTCCTTTAAGAAATGCTTGGCCCTTTAAAAAGCTTTAATACCTTCAGATTAAAATATTCTATAAAACCAAAATATAATAAAATTAATGGAGAGGGAAAAAATTGTGGAATGTTAGAAATAAGGAAATAGTCACTCTGTTCTATTTCTTCTTGTTCCATTTACCTCCCTCCTATAAAACCAGGGAGGGACACGCATACTGTTCCCTAATCCCTGTGATTCTCAAAAACAATCAAGATCACTGATGATTTTCTGCTCAGCAGTGTTGTACATTGCATCAGAGCAACGTGATCTGGAACATTTTCACCCAGTTCAATCCTGTTATGCATTTCTCCCTTGTTTGCTTTTGAACAATGCCAGGAACCTACAAATCAGCACAAGTTACTGAATTTTTATTGAAATCTAAAAATTTCTGATTCATATTTTTGGATAAGACACTAGGCTTTGGACTGGGCTCTATGACATTGGGTTGCACATTCAGATTCTGCTTGCAGCCTTAAAGTCTGTATGAATTTGAAAATATTCTCTAGGCTAAGCTACAGTTTAAATGAGGATAGTAAAATTCAAGAATATCTTTAAAGCTTGGATTCATTCTGCTCTTGGTACAAAACTAAAAAATAAAATCACCAAACTTGAATTACACTTGTGTCAAGAGAAGCCACTTACCAAGTGCTGATCATACAGCCTGTGTTCTGGCTACCACAAACAGATGAGATTAAAAAGACTTTCTCTATATATACCCCAAGGAACAGATGGATATGAGTACTCAGATCCCATTTTCTCTAAGCCATCAGCAATTTTTTGTCTCCTACCGTGAAATTAAACATGACCTTTTGGGTTTGACCCATTCATCTGCAAGTCACTATTTGTATGCTGTGTCTTGAAAATGTTTTCTGACACAGCAGCTACTGTTGCAAAGAAAGAAAAGTGTTTCCACAGACAGGAAAATTTAAAGCACATTCCTCTACACTTACATAAGCATTTTTATGTAGTCATATCCAAGTAAGTGGTAAGACAATAGTGTGCCAAAACCTGCAAATGTAAAAAACATTTTTTTCTTTTATTTTTTGCCTTTACTCTGTTAGATTTTATAAATATTTACTTCTTTGAAGTAGTTTACCAAATCTCCTACCCCATAAAATTAATTTACAGGATTAGATTGTACAACACTCATACAGATTTCCGTAAATTAGATGTAGCTTCAGAGAAATTACTGTGAGAATCAAGTCTGTTATACAAAGTAATATATTTCCTCTTAATTGAATCTTGTTCAAAATCCTAATTAGTGATTTTTAAAATTTATTTTGTATTTATTTCTATTGTCTCTGCCACTCTAGAAGGCTAAATTCTTTTATAATTAGGAGAAAATTCAATGTTAGCCTGCTTGTGGACTTTACAGTAAATGTCTCAAAACTTCTTTCAAGAAGTGCTCTTTCTCTAGCTATCTCCTGCCCACTCTCCAATATATTGTTTATTGTACCAGTAATCCCTTCAAGAAGACTTCTTGTCATTTTTCCAATAACATATCTTTTAAATAATCAGATGTAGGTGTTTCAGTGTGGTGGGTTTTGTTTGTTTGTTTGTTAAGTTAATATTTCTCTACTTATTGATTTCCCTTTTACTAAAACATGTTTATTCTGAATTTGGTAGTCATTCTGGGCCCACAGCGTTTGAAATACCATTATTCATTGAAGCAATTTCAAATTTTTCTTAATGAAATGGTATTTTCTACATCTTCATTCATTGTTTCCTGTTTCTGAAAGACAAGTTGCCTAAAATTCCAGATACCATAAAGCTTACCTCACAAATTGAAGGCTATCCATTCCTTTGAAAATCAGAATAGATCAATTAAAAAACAGCAAAGAAAATTACATGTTCAGCCTTTGAATACTTAATCATGTGAAGATTTGTCTATGGTTTCTGTTAATTTCAGTGTAGACTGAGATAGGACTTCATGTACTTCTTACACAAATTATTCCTCTTTGAAATGGAGGATGAGTCTAATAGTCTGCTTCATTATGCAGTCTGAAGAGTATGAAAAAGAAACATCTGAAAAATCATAAACAAAGTTATATAATTACAAGATGTTTCAATATGTAATGTCAGACAAAATGGGCTTAAAACCTGAAGTTATGTATATGTAAACCTGTGATGGCTGAGCTCAGACCATGCCTATTCAGGATTTTGAAACTTACCTTTCCAGGGTCAGAGGTGTGTCATCAAGCCAAGTTTTACAGACTTTTCAAACTTTTTTCTTCAAGTGCATTCTACCATTGATATCAAAGGGACATTTTTGTTGTTCTTTTTCCCTTCGGACTTCTGACAGTCAGGTGATTGCTTCTGATTTAACCCTGACTGATTTTTAGGGTTGCCTGTACTCACCTGCCAACTCATAAGTTAACCAGTCAAGCACTGAAAAGCTAAAGCTTCTATGGAGTTGTAAATTAAACATAGCATGCAACAAAGAGTATAGATATATCTATTTCTGCCTCTTGGTGGCTAAAAGCAGAGGATTCACACTTCTTTTGTTCCTAAGAAACTTAGACCAAAAATTGGGGGGATTTTTCCTCCATCCAGACTACAGTCCACCTAAAGTCAGTTACCAATCTCTTAAGAAGTGACAAAGGTATGTCATAGTAATATAGTCATGACATTTACCACCTAATTCTAAATGTTTACACACCTCTACAGTGGTTTGCTGTATTTCTGTAATACACTGCTGAATATGAGTCAATTTCAACTAAAAACATTGCGTATAGAATATGTATGTTACCTTCTAACTTAGTGAGTTAAAGCCCAGAACTCTAGCTGGGTCAGACATGCAATCTGGAGAAGGTGTGGGAAACCCAGCCTAACAGAATACTATGGAATTCACTACTAAATGACTTCTTTCTCCTATATATTCCTGGTATGTTAATAATTGCAGTGAATCTGAAAGAAAAGTGTTATTTTTTAGTATTGCTATCTTTGGTTGGTTAAGACCATCTAGTTCATTTCCTAGTTGATAGCAAACCTGAAGGACACATTCTGGCTGATGATAAAAACAGCATAGAGCCAGATAAGGACAAGATTGGTGCCTGTACATTAAGAAGCAGTCAAGAAGCATGAAAGTTTTCTAGGAATCTTCAGCAAATTTGTATCAGTTATTTTGACTTAAATTTCCTTACACAGGAAGATTCACATTTTATACTAGGATACTGATATCAAGTAAAAAAAAGAATTGTTGCAGGTGTTAATGAGGTTATGGAATGATCTTCATGAGTTTGTGAAAGGCATGACATATATGTGGGAGGCCTAGTAAGTGCCAAACTATTTCTGTCCACAATAATTTTATTTAACACACAATTACCAGATAGTGTTTTCTTGTTACAGACTTGGTTTGTTGTTCTTTCCCACTGATTATGTACCTTATAAACTGCAGGAGGAAATGATCTTTGATAGATGATTGCAATCAGGATGGTAATATATAATTTTGATTAATCAAGGGAGTTTGATTAATTTTGATGTTGAACTTAGAATAATCCTGTGCTGGAAGAATGATCTGTTTTCTGTCATTCAAGATGGATAATAATATAGAGTTAGGGAAATGCTTATTTGCAACTCCTCCAAACACCGAGCTGCAGCTTTCCTTATTTTTTTTCTGGAAAAGGTAAACAGGACATAATACTGTATAGTGAATTGCACATCAGTAATATATTTATGAGTACATACATTGTATGCAATGTCTGTCAATTGCCTGAGATCTCTGGAATAACCCTCAACAATTGAGTACCATTTCCTAAAAAACTTTTGTGATTATTATGTTGCGTATCCTGTTTTTCTACTTTTATTCCCCTGTGGTACCTATGGTTCCATTTCCACAAAAGTCACACTAAGTGTGAATTTTCAGTTCACAGTTATGTCCCTTTGACAGTCTGTTAGATATTGTATGCACATGTGAGAGTCATTTTTAACTGGAAGTCAGTTCTCTGTGTGCATTTGTGTAGATTTTCCTGAATTTCCTTAGAATTTTAAAGGAACAACCTGTATATTTTTTAGTTAATCTTCTTGGCATAATTCTGTATGAGTTAACATGATCTTTCTTCTTATTTAACAAATAGGACAACCACATGTACCATGAGAGACCAGGAGAAAGAATATTGGGCAATGCACACTGCATATGATCAAAAGGGTGTATTAACAAGATGAAAGAAAAGAACCCATAAAGTTATGATGGGCCACTGACTTTTCATTAAATTCAAACCAGCTAATCCTGGAATTCATAGTAATCTGAGGACAAGTAGTAGAATTACTGGTTATTCACATCAGACAGTAGAAGTACCCAATTTTGGAGCTGACACAGATTGTGATAGAGTCAAGAAATACAATTTTAATTACAGTGTGTGTTAAACTCGCATTACAGGTTGCATTTGTTTCTCCCTTACTCTCCTAAATTACTTCTGTGATGATAATTAACTTTATATAAAGGTGTGTGTTCCAGCACCAGGCAGAATCACATCTACTGTGACAGAGAGACACTTACAATGCATTTCATTCCATTTTATTGATCTAGTAGTTGTTTTCTACTGTAAATTTAAGCAGAACTGCCAGTGTTACAGAGACTAGGAGAAGTGATATACATACCTTTCAATCACTTTCTGTGCATGCCTAGACGAATGCACAGCACTGAGCATCTGTTTTAAACCAGAAGTAACCAAAAGCTATTATGAGAGCTCAACCTAATGCTCCCTTCTGACCTCAGTGTTTAATCTGGCATATAGACATACACATCTCTAATACACATAGCTAGGAAAAGCAGACTGAAAATCTGTTATGGTAATATCACCATTTGTAATTATGACATAGTGGAGAACTGTTATATGTTAGGCATGAAGGTTAGCATACAAACATTAGCATGTCTTCAATGCCATCCTTCACCGCACAGCCAAAGAACACTGAAGATAAATACAAGTTGGGACAAACACATGAGATACAAAATGAATTACAGGATTTAGTACTATTGAATTAACAGCAAGGAACACTCCAACTGTAACAAGTAAGAAATGTTTCAAACAATTGAAAAGATGTTCCTAGGGATAAATACTAACAATTTGCTCATAGCATTTGGCTGCAACACCTGCATGTAAATACAGGGGCCTGCAACAAAAAAAAAAAAAAAAAAAAAAAAAAGCTCTGTTTGTGTTTTGTGGTGTTAGAAAAAAAAAATAAACCTAAGTAGTGAATCATTATCACTAGTTTTTAAGTGTTCTTTTGAATGCTTCTTTGTGACTCGCTCTGAAACTTGCTTACATTCATGGCCTCATTCATGGCCTTCATCTGGCCTCAGATGCATGACACGATGATAGCTATAGCCAGTATTGCCCTCAGAAGTAAGAAGTTTAAATCTCACAGATTCACAAAGTGGAAGGGGTTGGAAGGGACCTCTAGAAATCATCTAGTCCAACCCCCTTGCCAGAGCAGGATCACCAATACATTCACTCCCAGAGTTATGGGACTCTCAGAGGTGCTTTTCAGCATGAGTGAACAACACAGAACTCTCAACTGATGAATACAATATGCAGAGAGACAGGAGAACAATTTTCTAATTTCAGTGTAAGCACAAGTGTCATATTTTTATTCTGGTTTCAGAAGAGTTCTACAGATAATTTTTTATGGTTTGCAAAAATTGAAGGATGTTTTGCATCAGATGACATTCATTTTGAATACTAAAATCAGGAGTTTATGGACTGAGTCTAGCTTTCTTAAAAGCAAACTAGAGTAGTTTTAATACGTCATGACTCAGTATACTTATACATACCCTGAAACAAAAGTGTCAGATACTTAATTTAAAATCAAATCAGTAACATTTATGAGGGAGTTAAAAGCAAACTCATTTAAGCACATATGACTAGACAAACAAATATTGACCAATATGAACTGTACGATGAATTTGAACAACACATCTCTAAAATCTGACTTGTAATAGCATGGATTTTAAACACATACAGAAAGAAAAAAGTTTTTTAAACCATGGAACACCAATATTGGTATAAATTACATAAGAGTATAATTTTTTTGATAACTTAACTCTCAGTGCCATATTCCGGATTTAAAACTGGATAGATATAAAATTTAAAAGCATTGTGACTATTCTTTCTCTCAACAGCTTGTGATTTATATAAAATACAGAACACCACAAACTACCCTGTTTCCTGCCTTTTCTGCACATTGTATTATAGTGGGAACAAAAGGCTCCTTTGGCAAGAAAAAAAATCTACTGTTTGAAGAAGTTTGCACATTTGAGCTTCTTTTATCTAAAAGCTATCACCTATGTGTCATGTCTCTCATTAGTCAAACAGCCTCATACAAAAAACATTAAAAGAAAATGATATGTTGAGTTTTTTAAACCAGCATTCCTAATCACATTCAGATTACTAAATTTCAAGGCAAGAATTTGTTTATTTACTCTTTCTTGCATGCTCAACAAAGTTCTAAACTTCCAGTTTTACATTTTTTGAATATTTTAGAGTAAGGAAAATAAGTTTTATATTATATGGCACCAAAAAGGATCGAAGATCCCTTTGCTAATGCAATGGCTTTTTACTTGAAAAGTACAGAAGCCAACACAAACATTTACAGAGGCCTTTTAAACCTATCAACTGCCCACAGAGCATGGCAAACTTTTCTTGTAAGAATGCCCACATGAGTAATAAAAGAATACTTTACTTTTATATTTCTATGGTCCATTAAATCTTTTTTAATGCAGTATTCTTTTGGATCAATAAGTTTTGAATTTACCAAAGTATAATAAGCTGCAGTTTTCACCAAAAAGAGAACTTATTATTCAAATAAGTCTATTTTCATCATTCAATTACAAACCAGTATTAACCTCATTCTTAAAAATGTGGATAAGGTTTCTATGATTTGTTCAAGCAAATAGACCTTTCAGATCTGGATGCTGAGTGAAACACGATTTATCCATGCAGGCATTCCTATTAGAGTCTTGTAATTTAAAGTGGTGTTTGTTAATCTTTCCTCCTTCTGCTCTACTTTTTTTTTTTTTTTAAAGCAGATTTTGTACTATTGTTTTCATTCAATGTCTACATAGTATTCTCAGTGACAGACTATAAATGCAAATTCTGTTTTGGGAGTAATCATTGAAGAAGATCATACAACAGAAATCATTTCAATAGAGATCTAATTTTTTGAGAAAAACATGGCATTACTAAATCTGTAACTATTGGAAGATAATGAAGAGCTGCTTCTGATTTCCAGATCCTGCAATACTGAGAAATCAGCATCATCTAGTTCCCTCATATTTTTGAACTCCAAATCAGCACTAAATGCTTCTTTGTACAAAGACATTATTTTGCTACCACGAGACGTTGTTACTCTGGCTGAATTCCGAACTAAATATGAGCTTTAATAACCAAAATTTCCTTCTCATAGATAGGCAATATATTGCTGATCACCTGAGAAAGCTTCTTTTAGCAGTGGTTAGAAAGTGTTACAGTAGTGGCTAGAATATTATGAAATGAGACTGGCAAGACAGCTTAGACTCTGAAAAGATTTATTTGAGAAAGCACAGAAGAAGCAAGTATTATAATTTCTTACGTGTGTTGAGCCGAGGG
>NW_010269053.1:14976-17284 GCF_000690775.1 Eurypyga helias
ATGACACTTTATGCTGTAAGCTAACATTTGTGCCAGAACTAGGATGTGCAACCAGCACTCCCAAGGTCTCCTTTTGACATTTGAACCTCGAGGATAACCTTTGTTTTTTTCCTAGAGTATGCTAAACTAATTTTATTTACTGGAAGCAAAATCTTAGTCTCTGGTTAAGGCTTGAGCAACCATTGTGGTTTTGTATCACAGCAAGAGAGAGCAAAAGGATTTTTACGGCTGTACAAAAAGGTACATTTTCCTTTGTATCCCAGAAACGCAGTGCAGCAAGTCTCCTCATGGTACTACACTTCAGTTATATCAGAAGTGGTCTGGAAAGGAACCATGAGCATAATTTTTGGCTTTGTCTTGGTTGGCAGTTGACAACAGCCAGAAACTAAGCACCCACTAGCCACTTGCTCATTGCCTATCCGCCTCTCTCTCCTGCTTCCACCTAGCAGGGTCAGGGAGAGAACTAGAAGAGCAAAAGTGAGAAAAAAGAAATGTGGGTCAAGATAAAGACTGTTTAATAAGTGAAAGAAAGAGAAAAAAGCATATGATACAAAAGCATCACTTACCACAAACAGACAAATATCCAGCCAGATTCGAAGCAATGGCTACTTTAATATGATTACCCCCTAATTTCCTTGCTCTTAAGATGCAAGATGGAGATCAAACTACCACTAAAAAGCTCTGACATCTTCCTGGTTTTTTTTAAATAGATTTCCTTTTTTTTCTTTTTTATTACATTCATTTGTCTCTAATTCTTCTCAAAAGACACTTATATTAAGATAGTAACATTTGACCTTACAAATTCCATATTCAGTTTTACAGGTCATGAGGTTTGAACTATTCAGATAATGTCAGCAGCAATTCTTGATGTCTATCCAGCCTGAACTGACACTGGACTGAATGTTTTTCACCAACAAAAAGTTCTAATGAATTTACTGTGAATTTTTAAAGTTTTTCTTTTGGGAATATGTTTTCCGTGCATGAGAATACTTTGCAATGTAATAACTTGGGATGCACAGGAGGGGTTAGTTTCTGTTCTAATAACTACTGTCATGCAAAATAATTTATTTCAGGTCCCTTTTAAGTGCAGAAAAAGTTGTAGCTAAGAGAGACCTTGACTTTTGCTATCTAGGGCTACTTGTCCTTGTTAGCTTAGCCACTGACATGGAAGGCCTGCTCTAAGCATATTTACAGAGATAATAATAAATTATTTTCATCCTGAAGGATGAAAAATATGATTTTGTGTTTAGTGTTCTAGGTTACTGGCAGCTAACTTGAGGGCCTAAATAAGTCACTTCATTATTCATTGTCTAAAAGGTGGTAATAACCCCTCACTTCCATTAAAATCAGATATGGCTGAATGTCTTGACAGATGTCTATCTCAGGCATGTAGGTTTTATGCAAATGTTGTTAATTCATTTCCTAAATCAGTTAGGCACATTAGAATTTTCTTGACCTAAAACTTATAAATGTGACAATTTCACTTTCTGAAAGTAGACAGTTATTAGCTTTAAGTTACAATGATAGCAGTTGTATGTATACATTGTATTTTAAGATACAAACCTAGCTAGACTAGATTTATTAATGGAACCATTTTATACATGGACATGTGTGAGCTCCAGCATTTTTATAATCTGCTTTGGTTTTGTTTACTTTTACTGAATGTAGAGAGTAGTTACAGAAAGCTTTTAATATAACTTGCAGAGGCTGACTCAAACTTTCAAGAGATTATTATTCTATATAAAAGTGTGCTAGAAAAATGCTAATAATCTATTGTAAAGGACTGAGTTAAAACAGACCAAAAAAATGTTTGTGCCAACTAAGGTCTGTCTCAACATTGCTGTAACATCTCAGTGCCTGCCACGGCCATAGCAAGGGAGCACCAGTTGGACTGCAAGGCTGGAGGTTCCCTGCTATCTCACCGTGTCAAACAGCTGGACTGCAAGTTAGAGGTTTCCTCCCTTCTGAGGAACCTGAGGTGGAGCTAATACCAAGAGCTTTAATCTAACCCTTGCACATGCACCCAGACCCGGGGTCGGAGAAACAGAGGGGTTCGGAGACCCCTGAACACCCCCAGAGAGACCCCTGAAGACCCCCAGAGAGACACCCCTGAAGACCACCAGTGCGGTGGTCTTCAGTAACGGTATTGGGCATGTGCATCTCCGCCGAGTGATGGGTGAGGTTAAGCGAAGCAGTTCTTGGAATATGCTGACTGACTCTTGGAAGGAGCAACGCACCTCAATAAAAAACCCATGACAACCAGCATCAAATGGAATTTCCCACCTGACGTGAAGTCGACCTGGACTGA
>NW_010269053.1:17506-18259 GCF_000690775.1 Eurypyga helias
ACTTCTTCTCTTTATGGCATCTGACCTCGTTTGTGTCTTAATCTCACTCTGGGAATAACAACGAATCTCCCCAGACCGGACCTTTCCAGGTCAGGACATCTATCTACATCCATTAAGGAAATAATATTTTTGTCATCTGTAATAGTTTAGTATATCTACAAAACAGAAATATTTTCATAGAATCATAGAATGGTTTGGGTTAGCAGGGACCTTAAAGATCATCCAGTTCCAACCCCCCTGCCATGGGCAGGGACACCTTCCACTAGACCAGGTTGCTCAAAGCCTCATCCAGCCTGGCCTTGAAGACATCCAGGGATGGGGCATCCACAGCTTCTCTGGGCAGCCTGTTCCAGTGCCTCACCACCCTCTCCATGAAAAATTTTTTCATTATATCCTATCTAAATCTACCTGCTTTCAATTTAAACCCATTACCCCTTGCCCTGTCACTACAGGCCCTTGTAAAAAGTCCCCCTCCATCTTTCTTGTAGGCCCCCCTAAGGTACTGGAAGGCTGCTACATGGTCTCCCCGGAGCCTTCTCTTCTCCAGGCTGAACAAGCCCAACTCTCTCAGCCTGTCCCCAGCAGAGGTGCTCAAGCTCTCTGAGCATCTTCTTGGCCCTCTTTTGGACTTTCTCCAACTGGTCATATCCTTCTTATGTCGACAGCCCCACAACTGGATGCAGCACTCCAGGGGGGGTCTCACCAGAGCAGAGTAGAGGGGCAGAATCCCCTCCCTCAACCTGCTGGCCACAC
>NW_010269053.1:18297-23088 GCF_000690775.1 Eurypyga helias
GCGCACACTGCCAACTCATGCCCTGTCGCTGTTGAGACGGACACGACACACACGGAATTGTGCACAAAAGCCAAAAGGCCCCTTTATTGTTTACACGAGCCCTTTTTATATCTTTCTTAAGAATGTGTGTCCATACATGATTGGTTCACTCAAAAGACCAACAGTTCATGATTGGATGACCTCTTCTTTGTTACATCTTTGATAAACTTCTACTTACGGAGGCAGTTCCTTGATCTTATTTACTCAGCTCTTCTCGGGACTTTCTGGACTCCTCAAGGGTACACAGGTATCTACTCAACGTCAATGTTAAGCTTGCATTCCGATCCCTTGGACCAGCTGAGGTCTCCCACAATGTCCAGCTTTTTATCCACCAGTACCCCCAAGTCCTTCTTCTGAGGGCTGCTCTCTATTCATTCTCTGCCCAGCTTGTACTTGTGCTTGAGATTGCATTTCTATAGCACTCTTTATTACAGCTGTCTGATGAATTCTGAAGTATGGAGTGGTTAAAAAGCTCATGGTGAACACAGACAGTGGAAAAAAAGTAGTAAGAGAGCAGCTGGATCCACATACAATATGTCTCATGGTAGATTCAAACAGGGATAACTAGAAGAACTACTAATCTTACATTTTATTCATTTAACAGTCTGTACATTTTTCAGTATCTGTCATTAAGCTAACAAAAATATAAGTTTAATTTATTAATAGAAGAGATGCAATAGCATTTCCATGGAAAAGCATTTGATACTACATTTTGGTTGGCAAAAGAATGGAATAGTCTGGCATTTCAAACGTGTCTTTAGAGACTGATATAATGCTGGTGTGTGTGGTTTACAGGACTGGGGTTTTGAACTTTAGAACCTTATCTATATAGAGACAGAATTAAGGTTGGTTTAGATTTACTTCTACATTTTGAAACTTTTGGATGTTCACTTAGTACTATTACTGTGTTACATTGCATGACTATTATTTCAGATTTCTACACCTGAATTATCTTCCTTTGGAAAACGAAAGCTTTTTTTTCTTTATATTGTTTTACAACTAAAATATTAATAAATGTAGCATGGTATAATGGCACTCCATCTACTGTTCGTAGGTGTCTATTTGTGTGCTAGAAATGTTCCTTTAGGCATCCACAGATCCACCTATGTAAATACCTAAAACAATCACAATCCTGCAGGCTGTGCAGGTGCCTAAAATCTTAGTCTAACAGAGTCAGAAACTGACCGTTCTGCTTTATTAACCCGAGAGGACTCTCATCAGTGCGTACAGGTGCTTTGAGCACCACTGATTATATTCCTGTGGGACGCAGCTTAGCAAAAAGAATTGCCGTCTAACCAATACGTATGATGACCTGTGTTGCATTCAAAGGAGCTGACTGTGGTGGTTGTATAGATAGTGCATTTTTGATTGGTGTCAGTCTGTCTGCCTAATATCTTTGAATGTCAGGCTGCTGCAGGGAGGCATAAACAGCACTTGTAACTAGGGTAAACAGCAAAAGGTTTTGAATTGATCTTTTATGTGAAGTATATCACTTAAGTGTTTAAAAAATGAAAATGTACTCTGTTCCATTAATAATGAAATAATAACATGCACACTTTATTCTAAAAAATAATTAGTTAATTGCCTACATGTACAATTTATGGACCTAAATCATTAAAATATATGACTTCTTTCTCTCCGTTCGGAGAGATACTGTGGATACTACATAGAAGGTCTAATGTTTCACTGATTCAAAAAAAAAAAATTTTAGGCCAATTCATATGAAATTTATCCTCTCTGTGCATGTGTGTTCTATGCTGACATGCTAATTGTAAGCAAAGCCATTAAATTAATGTCCTATTTCTGAAGCAGAAGCTTACAGACAAACAATTATAAGTATTGAACAAGGAATACAATTTACCACATTGTAATTTTTTTAACCACTTGTAAAGAGGTTATTGGTGACTAAGCCCAAATATCTTTCACACTTGTAGAAACAAAGAAATACAAATGGATAACCACTGTCAGACAAAATACTTCAGGGGCCAATGAGTCAGAACTTTTCTGGTGCATGTTTTATCATACATGTCATTATTCAATATAAGAGTGAAAAATATTATCACAGCAGAAAAATAGAAGACTAAAATTATAAAGCATATCATATTTTTCGGCTCAAAGTTAATATACCTTGTACATTTTTTTGCCTGGTCATGCTTCATTGATAGAAGACTGTTTCTCTGTGATATCCTATTTCCTTTAAAATGTAGCGCAGTTTAAGTTATTGTTTCCTCTGCTTGACATTACTACCTCTCACCCTCTACACCCTTCAGGTGAGAGACACTAATCACATAGCTCTGATATACACTGCCATGGAAAGAAACATGCCTTACCTGTGAAATTGCCTTCACTAGAGGTGCTTCAAGGGTAACTTTTCTGTGCGGTGAAGGGAGAGGAAGGGTGTTTTACTTTGTGTGGATATTCTAAAAGGCTAGGAAAACATAGTTAGACACTGTAACTTATCATGCATATTTAGTATGGTAACAGCTTGCAGAAGGAATGTTATTCTCTAAAATGAGTTAATTCTGTCACTGATTAGGATCTAATTGTACTTTCCTATTTGATAAGATTTAGATGTGTTACACAACACCCCACCACACCCCCCCCCACTCTCCCTATTACCTATTACATGTTATTTTTGTTTTGATTCTCAACTTCAGAACATGGGGAATTTTATGGTATTTAAAGTTGTTCTGCTTTTGAAAATGCTAATTCAGGCAAATGCTCTCTCCTAGCTCTTCTTTCCCAGGATGAAAGTTGATATTGAGTAACTGCTGGATGAAGGAGAAACTATTCCAGCACTCCACTGTATTACTGACTCAATGAACTGCTGGTTGAAAAGCACCGGTAGGGAAATGGAAGTGGGTACTGTCTGCTAATCACAGGCATATGAACCTGCTTAACTTCAAATTACAAAAAGTATGTCTGATCTGCCAAAAACTACTTTTCAACAATTTTACTAGCAAGTCTCCTGAGAGCAGCAGGTCTCGGTCGGTATTTAGAAAGCCAGCAATTGCCAGGGTCAGTGGACAGTGTGACAGTGAGGTGTGGGTTACTGTAATGAAGACATATGATTGAGTTACGGAGAACAAAAATGCAGTCAGTTATCAGCATCCTGAAGTCACGTAACACAGAAATACTGCTGTCTACTGGTGAACTTGTAACCTGACATTTCAGTGTGCTGAATATGAGGTAGTGATTTCAGCATATTTCTAAACTACAATTCTAAAATGAGAAAGCTTTTTCTTTCCCAAATGTACCTGCTACTGCCTCTGAACAGAAAGTAACAGCGCTGTGGTTTCTGAAATTCATACCTCACTTTCAGGGAAGCACAAATTCTATTCCTGATAAATATCAGAGTTGTGGGTCTCACTTAATGGTGAAAACTTCCAACACAGTTTGTGCATTTTCACTGCCTTTTAATGATAATCAATGTCAATTGCCAGCTCATTGCAAACCTTTTTCATGGATCATCAAAAACACAGTACCTCAGGGGATGGCCTTACTTATTCCACTGAAAACTAGTTGTACGTGATATTTACTTTAAGGTACAAAATGCAGTCTGGAAAATAGCAGAACAAAATGATCACTACACCATACTGTAATTATTTTTGCTGGAAGAATCTTACTTTCTCTATGGACATAAAACTCCCTAATGATCCTTAGCAAAGAGCAATTTAGCAATGAAAGTTGCATATAAAGGAGCATCAAGTTTAAATCTATAGGGTTTTTTAATTTTAGGCTTGTGATGTAAAGCAAAAAGAACATTCTCCTGTCTTTCAAAATCATGTAAGCTTCAAAAATTACAGTATGACAACTGGGAAAGTTTACTGAGCCTTTCACTTTACAACTACTGTGAACAGTTTTCTGCTTCATCAGTTTTGTTTTGGTTAGTGTTTGGTGTTTGTGTTTGGTGTTTTTTTGTGGGTTTCTTTTTTTTTTTAATCTAGACAAAAATTGAAGTCAGTTCTTTGGATTGTGCCACTGAACACTCCAGAAGGTACAGATGAAGCTGAAGAAACAAAGGCACATATATGAGCAGTCTAAGTTACTGACTACACATAAATCAAAGCAATTCCATGATTTAGTCCAGTTCACACAGTCTAAACCAATTTATTGTGGAGCTGCCCAGAAGTGGAGTGCTTGTCATGGTTACAAAATACCTGCCCTGGGAGTTTTAGGTATTGACAGATTAGGATTTTTCTGCTAATTCATCGACACATGAGGAACTCAAGTGCACTGTGGGAAATTCCCAAGCTGGGAGACCCAACACTGTTAGATTTCCCCCCCTCCCCCCCCGGTGCAAGAACAAATCTGTGTCTCAGAAGACTTAGTATTTGCTTACTTACCCATAACAAATCTGGGATTTAGGAATCCTGGATTCTGAGAAAGAAATATTCGTATTATAAGTAAGGTCTCTGAATCAAGGAATTGTCATTCATTATGCAGTATACTTTGGTTCCACAGGTACATGATAAAACAGACCACTCACTCAAATAGATCAATAGGTAGAGCTGTTGTCTTCTGATTGTCACCTTCTTCTTGCCAAGAAGTTAAATAACAAGACTCCATGCAATTTCTTCATACTTTTTCATCTGTATCATGAGTGGTAATTCAATCTGTAACTTTTAACCACCAGGTTTTGCAGGATTTCAATTTTCTAGTAATATCTAAACAGTAGTTATGTCCTATAATTCTCCGTAGATTAATAATGGAGATTTTATATGGCATCATAAACCAGAATTCAAGAAATAA
>NW_010269053.1:23098-45230 GCF_000690775.1 Eurypyga helias
AATCTAGAAGGCAGATATAAGGGCAACATGAAATAAGTAACACTTATTAGTTGTTTTATAAATCATATTCCATGTGATAATAGTGACTTTTCAAAGCCTACTGCTCAAACTACTAGATAAAATGAAAAATCTATAAAACCTCTGTAGGTTTGCTCTGTTTTTAAATGGTACTTTTCAAGGGGACTCTCCCAGTGCTTCAAATCCTGTAATGATTTTCTTTACAGTTGTCAGCAAATTACTCTCTTCTTTTGACAAGTAATCAATGTTTCTCGCATCTACTGTACAAACAGAAAAAATATAGTTTGATTACTGGGGAGATGTCGGTTTGGGGTTTTTTAATTATTTTCTTTTTAGACTTTTAAAAACATGACAGCAGGATTCCCCTAAGCTTATGAATTCATGGAATTCTTTTTCACAACATATTTTGCTAAAATATCCAGTAAATTGTCAGTTAAGCTCTTTGGGCTATTTAATGATCTGCTTTCAGTAGCATCTTTACAGATGTGTAAAACTTTGGCTTATCTATTAAAATGTGCTGTTAGATAAATCAACTGTCCTGGTTGTGTCAAATAAAATATCTTTGGTTGTACCCATCTATGAGTTAGGAATAGCTTGAACACTGAACAGAGACATCTGTGAACTTGATAAATGTTTTCTGCTGTGGTATATGTGAATTATTGGTATTCATTCAATGTATTTATATTCACAAATTCAGCATGCAATTGCAGATGAACTCTTGGAAAAATGAGGTATTGAAGGTGACAGAAGAAAGAATGGAATTAATGAAGTAAAAAGGCGAGTGCAGTATGCAGAGGTTCATGCAATCCATGTAACTACTTGAACTTCCTTTAAACAGGTAAATATATATATATATTTTTTTTTCCCCCCAGGATGATAACATTCTTGTTTACCTTTTACCACTGACTATTCCAATCTCATTGGACATCTGTGTGCTTCTTAAGCATGTTCTTACAGTCATGGCCTCTGTCTTTGGGCAGAACTGCAAATCAAAGCTGAGTGGGCCTCGGTGATTATGGAACTGAACAAGATGCTACGGCCCAAAGGTGAAGGTATTTTTTTTTTTCAGATTTGATGTACCTCCTAAAATATCTCTATCCTACCTCAATTTAATTTAGTGGTTCTATGGTACTCATGAGTTAATCCAAACAAATGGAAAAAGAGAACAACATATACAGGAAACAAGAATATAATGTGAATTCTACAAGATGTTAATGTGCGCTTTTCATTCTTTATTTTCAGTTGTACCATTAATGAGGCCTGATACCTGGAAACTATTTGATATAAATCAAAGGTATTTTAATTACTCCAAGAATGATAATTGATTAGAGCTACCTTTTCTTAATTGCATGTTCATTCATTTAGAATCTAATAAAAATTATTATTTTTATTTACTACATCTTTAACTGGTTTCAGAGGAAGACAACCAGAAAACTAGAAAACAATATTTATTTTACAGGTATATAACGTACATAGTCTTTGTGAGCAATCCTTTGACCTAATTTTGAAGTTTTATTACATTTCTGTAGTTAAAATGCATTTACTGTTTTACCATAATTAATTTTTGCTTATTCAGAGACAAATTAACTGAAACTTTTGGCTTCAATGGAACAAATTGCAAAACTTAGGACAAGACCTGATGTTTCCCATTCAGGTATTTCCATATATTACACCACTTCAATTAGAGAGCAGAACTGTTCCTCATACTTAGGAAATAGGAAATGTGCTAAGAAAACAGGTTAAAACTAAATTATAAGGCATATATATATATGATCTTCTGTGTGATGCATGGTGTGGCATATACTGCAAAAGCAAATTAGTTTTCACCTCCATAGCAATGGCTTTGAACATAAAAAGCTTGTAATGCTTTGTATCTATTCTAGTATGCATTACTATCTGGTGTCCGGTTGGAAAACTACCACAAGTGTGTGGTTTTGTGTACATGTATATATATATATATGCACATATCTATATACACATACACGCATATACACATAAGTTATGCACATTTTTAATGGATTACCATCTGGTGTCTGATGTTAAAATTATATCATAGTGAGTAATATTTAGAATCCTTTGAAGAGAACTCACAGAGGCAGGATCCTGAATCGTTCAGCATACTTGTTTAACTACACATTATTAAAAAAAGTGTCAGAAGCTTTTATTAAACCTAATATATTGTTAATGAAATAAAGTGAACATTGACCCAGAACCACATATTCTGAACCAGAGCTTGCATTTTGGGTCTAGTTTTCTGGCTTTTTAATGTAGTTTTCACTCCTTCTTCTGCACTACAGACAGTAGCTGTAATCTTCTATGTAGATGGTACTCAAGAAGGCTATTAGTTTTTTTATGTTTTATATTCTAGTCCTGAAAGAATTGATCTCTATTTGTGATGTGGTTAACTCCAAGGTTCTAATGGTTTAAATTAATTATAAATACTAGTAATGAAACTCAGGAACTTGTATTTCATATTCATAGATATCTATCAGTTCATGTGAAGGAGTTTTTCTATTGAATTCTAAATTATGTATAAGAAGCTTTATTTATCTGATAGCACTTGGAACTGAAATAAAAGAAAGTACTATTTTTCTCTAGGAAAAATCAGTCATGCGACTGCTTAACAGTGTATTAGTCAATTGGGTCAAAAACTTTTTACCAGAATTGCTGGTTAGGAACAGATCTGATAGGAGAAAAAAATTTCATGGACCATTGTTCTGGCAGATATCTGTGAACATAAAAATGTATGATGGGTTTTTTTCCCCTTCTACATCAGTATCAATGCTAGCATGAAAGTCCATAGTTCATGTGGAATAATGTAGAAATCAAGGTTCTTTTGAGAGTGAAGGAGATTGTCCTCAAAAAATTAATTTACAAGTAAATACCACTGGCAATTTATATTGCAGTCAAATTAAGTTCAAATTAATTCATCATGATTAAAGTTGTTATGATGACTATCAAAGACATTAATAATGATTAACCTATTTATTGCAGCATCTTGCTGACTGCGATAATATTTTGTAAAACTGGCACTAGCATTCTGCATCTGCCTTTGCTATTATGTAGTCCTGGATGCAGAACGATTTATGTGACGACTGCTACAGCTGTAAAAATGTAGCCTTACTGAGCTTGACTGTTCCTGTGCCTGATTGCAAATT
Organism: Eurypyga helias; assembly: GCF_000690775.1. Lineage (NCBI taxonomy): Eukaryota > Metazoa > Chordata > Aves > Eurypygiformes > Eurypygidae > Eurypyga > Eurypyga helias. Next base: position 26,275 of record NW_010269053.1, read on the forward strand.
CACTGGCACGTGCCAACAGTCTTAGCAAATGACAGACGTGTTTTGCTTTTTTCATTTTGTAAGGTTTTGTTATTAAATATCAATGTATTTTCATTCCTGAATATAGACTAAGTCCTCAAAACTGACCATCTGAACTTATATACTTTAGCTGTCTTTTCTAAGACTCATATATATAAAAAAAAAGAAAGGTTATATACAATTCAAGATTTCCCTTCATTCACATTGATCACCATTGGATTTTAAATGATGCGTTAGCTTCTTGAAGTGATCTAAACCACTCAATAGGACTGTTAGATATAAAGGAAGTTAGACATACACATAACTCTGCAAGGCTGACATCAGATATACCTGGCGTCTTAAATAAGAAAGGAATAAATATCTACTCTAAATGACAGTGAAAGCTTAACTACTTTCCAAATGCTTCACTTAGTAGAGGAAAAAAAATAATGTCATTTGAGTTGTAATAATAGCCAGAAAAAGCTGACTTTTTGCATTTTCAGAGATTGTACAAATATTAAGGACCTAAACTCCATTAACACATTTGTAGTAGAAATTAGTCACAGATACATGATTTTTCTAAAATAAATGGAAAGAACAAAATATTTTCCCTTCTATTCTTTTAAAAGAAGTTTTATAAGCATTTGACATAGAAACAAAAAAAGCCTTATTCATTAATAAAATAATAATTCAAGAAAAGCTAAGAAGTGTCTGATCACTAATTAGATGGAATCTAATGGTAGGATTGGAGTTAATTCTGTTGGGTATCAGGAAAAACATGATATGTATTTTGGCTTATCATTTCTGTAATTAAATGTCATTTGGAGACAAGGAAGTAGTGCAATATGGCAAAACAAATGCCTGCTCTTTTATATGGAGGAATAATTAGACATGTGCTATAGACAGTTCTGAAAGCTGGAAAGGGTGTTGTTTGTTCATTTGCTTTCTTGACAGAAGATTCAAAATTTACCAAATATATTGTTAAATTATAAGTTTCCTTGTTTTCTTCAGCTTTAACTCAGAAGCTTAATAATAATAGACGCACGCTTACAAGCACACTAGAGCTAATGCATGTTCCATTAAACAATTATATTTGGGGTTTTTTGTGGGGGGAGTTATACATTTACATGTGCAATTTTAAGGATGTCTTCTGCTAGCTCCTGATGCTTTATATTTGCAGTCTAAATTTAGTGTCCTTGAGTGTATCCTTTCTGTATCAGGTGAGTAAACCCTTGACACTGCTCCCACAAACCACGTAACATCAGATATGATAAAGCACACAAGATACTGAATTTTTTTTTTCGAGTATGACACTGCTACCCTACAAAATGAAGCATGGGGGTAATCTGTGTCTAAGAGATGTCTCAAAACATTACTGTTTATGTAGTTCCTCTAGAGTTTAACTGGCTTTACTGCTTTAGGGGACGCTTTTTTAATCTTGCAGTATATAATTACTTTTTTTGTTGGCAATGGAACATTTTAATGTGAGTGAAAGAATTCCCTGACCCATCTCAGAATCAGCTGCTCAGTATGTACTGTGTACTTGTTCAACAGCACAAGCTTTAAGTGAAAAAATAAAAAAATACAAAGGTACTTTTATTTCACTCCCTTCACCCATTAGGTTGCCTTTTTGACAGTTCTCACTTTGAGGAAAAGGTTATAACACACATTTCCCATTTCATTGGTGTTGTTCTGTACTGAGTCAGGGAGAGGGAAGCACTGTGAGGAAAGTTGAGAGACACTGTTCAGAGTTGTCTCCAGATCTCAGTAAGAAAGGCCTGACAACTGCCTTAGTAAGATAACTCCTTTAATAAAGCACAATGAGAAGGAATATAAATAACAAGCAAATCTTGCATCCCTTCCAGTGCTGAGCACCCCACATTTGTGCGGCATCAGGTAAAGCCTGGATGGATTTTGCACAAAACAGATTTGTCCATTGAGGTAAGCTCTCCCTTATGGTCACTCGAGCTATTATATAACTTCCTTACAAGAAAACAACTCTATTCCTACTGGCTGTTCTCTTGAGAACTTCTTACCTTTTAAATAAAGGTAAGGCCACAAAGGTGGTGCAATGGTTGGTACCAAGTGGGAGCTGCCTGCAGGCTCCTCTGTTACAATGAGCTGGCTGAGCTTATTCTGCAGCCAAGGATTTTGTGCACCACAACACAGGGCTAAAAGCCACACTGCATGTGCGGCACAGCACAGGCCTCTGCCCGCTCAGGGTAGCTGCTGGGGATCAAACGCTGCTTCACGTGCAACAGTCTTCCAGTCAGGATCAATACAATCATTTCGTTATCATTATTAAGGGGATTAAAACTTTGACACAATTGTAAAAACAGTCAGAATAGTGAAAATATGGGGTGTTTGGATAACTTTACAGTTGTTCATATGTGCTATGAAGATCTCTAATGCTCATCAAACTCAGTCTCCTTCTGAATAAGCCTGCAGTACTGTACAGAGAGCTAGATGGACAAAAAACTGCAGATCCATTTGGATAACTGAATGTGTTCTGGAGTGCTTGAAGGCAGAAGGAAAAACCAAAGATTACCTTTCTCAGAACAATTATTTCTACCTTCAAAAATCAAGCTGTAAAGGTTAGTAGAAGATCTCCACCTGCTCCATATTATACTAGTATCATTGGACTTTGTAATCCTTGATTAACAGCTTCTACTATTACATATTTTCCTAGTTTGTCTAACATGCTCTTTTAGAAAGCTCTTCATAATAAAAATCTATAAGCCCAAAGGTCCATTTCTGAGATAGATATACCAGGGACAGGACTGAGATGCAGGGGTTTTTTTCTGTTTGATTCATCCAGTTTTATCTTTTTCAGTCACTGCTGCGGAAGGGAGACATGGATAAAATTGTTTACTGTTAGTAAGAATATGGGTACCTAAGGAAAACATGGAATTAGAAAGAGCTTTTCCTGAGTTATAAATAACGATATGAACTACTTTAGAACTTGTCTCATTTTTTAAATCCTTTAATTAACAGAGATGCAGCCTATGCAAAGTAGTGCACTTTATTTTCTCTTGACTTCCTGATCTTTTGATGAATCTGAATTGATTCCTGTTTGAACTGGCGTTTCTTTTAGAAAACAATATTGAATAAAAAAAGGCACAGTTACAGAGAATGCACCATAGTAGCAGCTAATTTTTCCAATAGCTAATTTACTTTCATTTAACAATGGGCATTGTGATCTAGTCTGTAATAATCTAGATTCAGTAATATCCACTGGGGAATAAAGGTAACCTTCTGGTTGATGGCTACCAGATCATAGAGCCCCCTCTTATTTTTAATTTCCAAGTTTATGTTCTTTTTAGGTTGCTACAGTAGCTCCTTGAACTTCTTTTATTTTAAGATTCTCCTCACGTTATCAACATTCTAATTTATGGACACCATTGTTACAGTAGTAGTCAACAAACGTCAAATGAGAGGTTATATGTTCTCCTTAATCTTTACACAGCGTTCTCTTTTTCACTCATCCAAGGATAACATTTTTTATTTTGAGCACAACACAGCACTGAGAGATAATTTGTCATTATCCATGCATTCTTTTCAAAATCATTGTTTCTCATGGATAGGTTTTGTGATTATGACATTAATTTTTAATTTCCATTATTTTAATTTAAATATGGATGTATCATAACAATTATTTATTAGTGTATTTTGTTTTATGTAGCTTCTGAAGAGATTCTGCAGAAAAGTTTTCAGAAGAAACATCCTCTAATTTAGGATATGACCCTTGCTAATCCTCTCAATGAGCACAAAGTGCTCTCCTGTATTTCTAAAGCATCATTCTGGAAACATAGCCTTTTCACTTCAACCAAACCTGACACCTGGAGCTACCAGGACAACAGTAATGGAAGCCAGACAACCTGCTAACCCATTTCTGACAATAACCCACCCCCTATATTTAAAAAACTAGCTGGCAGGTAGCATGGTCAATTAGGAACAGATTTGTAAGAAAATAATTGTTGGTGATAAGGACCTGGCATCCACAATGCATGCATTTCAGTGAGATTTACTTCAGATTTGCTTTAATAATTTGCAATAAATGATGCTGGCATTGTAACAGCACTTTATGACTCTGATAAAGGTATGCTATTTAAGGAAAAAATATCCTACACCTTCTACTTCCTCAGTAACTCCCAGATAATTACAAACATTAAAGATTTAATATTATAATAATGTAAATCTTCCCAAGACCTTTCAATAATATAAAAGAGAATTAATGCATTCTTATAAATAAAGTATTCCAAAGCTTCTTTTTATCATCTTTAGGTGTTTAAGTGACAGCTAAATTATTTATTTTCTCCATATTTCTTGATGATTTGATTAATTTTTTTTTTTGTAATATCTTGATTCTTGCCTCAAACTTCACTACTATAAGCTTTTCCCCTTTTGTCACCTTTTAGTTGGTTTTAATAGTAAAGCTTTGTAGACTATTCTAGCCTACATGTTCCTTAAAACAATACATACCCCTTGAATTGCAGAGGAAGATATAACTGTGTTAGAGAGCATTTCACAAACTAAAAAAAACTTTATATCTTTTACCATGTCAAATACTCACCTCCTTAATCTTACAGCTTCTCCCTTTCTTGTATATTGGAACTACTGAACTTTTTTTAATGGAACTCGACACTCAGAATTTTGTTATAATTTGTGTTATATCCCAATCAGAAATGTAACGAGGGATCTTTAATGCATGGATTCTTAGCTACTAGCTTCAAACATGCCAAATTATAGAGTGACATCTAGGATTTAGAAAGTAACTGAACTATCCTTTCTTCTGGTTCTTACAGAGTGTACATTATATTATTTTTTAATAGCCTGTCCAAATACACAGGGCTCTTTGTTCAATGTGCTTGATTCCCATATGTTGTGGACTGAGCAATTGATCCATTGATTGCTAGTTGAATATTTTCATCACTCTCCATTCCATTCAGTCAACTGAAATTCCAAAAATGTCTGCAGTTTCTGTAATGAAATATGCTAATGTTTGAATGTCCTCTGAGCATTATAGGCTCCCTATCCTAATGTCACTTTCATATCTGTTATGCTGCTGGAAATTACTGACTGCCAGGCAACCTCCACTCCTCTCTGAACTTTTGAGTCTTCCTATTTTTCCTTGAATCCCAAGTACTAATGTTCCTCAAGCTACTTAGAGATTTCAAGGACTGGAATTGATCAATAGAAGTATTGCTACAATCAATCTGTTCATTACCAGATTCATCTCGCATTGGTAACGTTTAGGCCTCCCACTTACCTTTCCACTGACTGGCAGAATCGCACCTATGGTAACCTTCAATCCTGAACTCATGTGTGTTTGGTATAGGAACAATCCTTATGCACTGAATTAGGAGAGTTTAGGTCTTACCAGAAGTCAGCACAGCCTTCCTATAGGGAATGCACTGTATGCATGTGACAGACACTGGTATTTGCATTCATGAAGGTGATAAGCTAGCACTTTTTCAGTTTCCAAAAATCTATAGTAACTCTCTCATGAGCTTCAGTTTTCTTCTTTAACTGCCCCAATGTGGGTCCCTTCCATGGTGGGCAGTTCTTCAAGAGCAGCCTGCTCCAACATGGGTTTCTCATGGAGTCACAGGCTCTTTCTGTGCAGCTGCCTTCTCCAGCATGGAGTCCTCCATAGGCTGCAGGTGGGTCTCTGCTCCCTCGTGACCCTCCATGGCTGCAGGGGCACAGCTGCCCTCTCACCACAGACTGATGGGGAATCTCTCCTCTGGCCCACCGCCTCCCTGTCTTTCTTCACTGACTTTTGTGGTCTGCCTTGTTGTCTCTCTCACTTCCACTACTCTCCCCAATCTCATTATCTCCAACTCCCTCTTAGCCCTACTTTGACTGATACTTCTTTTTGTGTCCTCCCCTCTTAAATATGTTCCTTTTCAGAGGTGCGGATTGGCTCAGCCATTGCCAGAGGCAGGTCCGACTTGGAGCTTGGGGGACTTCTCAACACCTCACAGGAGCCATCCCTATGGCCCTTCCCCTGCTACTAACACCCCCCAACAGAGAAACCCATCCAGGTTGTTAACTTAATCTTTCCTACAGAAATTCTTCTGACACACTAATTACTAGATACACCTAAAACATGCCTCTCTAGCTGCTTCCATGCATGGCACAAGTACACCACCTTCTTACAGTTCTGGGGCTTGATCGTTTCCTATCTCATTTCATCTACCTCTTCTCTTAAACTGAGAACTAAAAAGGAATGAAAAATGTTCTATTCCTATAATTACTGATTGTAGATTCACTGTGTTTTACTTTTGGGAAAAACAATTTTTTGACTTAGAATTTTAATTGAAGGACTTAGAATTGACTAGGATTTAAAACTATTTATGAATACTGGCCAAATTCAGACAAATTTTTTAGATTACAAAATAATGAGAGATTTTTGACCAATTTTTATTTTTGTTCTGAAAAGATCTCAAGGTCAAATGTATCTAAATGTAATGTAACAAGAATAAAATATATACTCCTGCTAGTCTAATAGAAATACATAAAATGCAACCTGAAATTTGGAGGGCAGAGATTATTATAAAAGATAAAAGGATTTCATTAAGAGTTATTTTGAAAATATATCAGCCTTGGATTAGAAATAATGGTTTATTTGCACATTTTCGCCTTGTTCACATAGCACTGCTATGGGGTATAAGTAATAGCACCCTATTTCTGATGGACTTCAGGGATAACAAAACATCCCAGATTTTCTGCTTTAGTCAATGACCAGTGTCAGATTGTTTATTTTGTAAAAAAGACCCTTTGTTTGCTGTATTTCTTTAGTGGTGACTAATAGAAACAGTACCAGCTCCATAAAGGAGTTTTACCTCAAAAAATTGTTGGCCTAACTCATGAAACATAGGTCTATATTGAATAAGTGCTAATATATAACAATGTGAAAGTATAATAACAAAACTCAAAAATGTGCCAACTGCATGCTAGTAAACTTCCATTTATGTATTTTTCATCCCAGCTGCATTTCCAAGCTAAAAATTTGCATGCCTTTTGACTATTGGTTGACACTGAACAGAAATCTGTTTTGAACTCTCTACATACATTGGTCCAAATTCCAAGTGATTACTGCAACTGTATTTCTTTTAGTTCACCTTTTACATTGATTGGGACCTATTTTTAAGGATGTACTATTCATCCATTATTTTCATTAAATCTGTTTGAGGATTTTTAATATTCTGTCCAGCAGATCAAAGTAATATGCTGGTTTTAATTATACCACTCCAGAACTATCACAGGCTATTGGGCAATTTGTGAAATTCAACCATACATTTAAATTTTTTACCTTCAGCTCCAGCCAGCTTTGAAATTTCAGGGTAGGGATTTGTTTTTGCTGTTCATGAGTATTAAAGAGCGTAATTAATCAATTGAATATTTGGAGAATTAAAAATATATTGTCAAAAAATAAGCTAATTTTTTACACTTCTACCATTGTCGGTGGAGAGGAATCTAATAATCTTAAAAAAGTTGGGATGAGCTATTCTCTGGAACAATTTGTTTCAAATCACTGATCATAAACTGAACCAAAGCAAATAGCTAGGACTTATGTAACTACCTTTCAGATATCTAACATCTTTTTATATGGTGAAAGGTTTTTGGATTATTTCTTTTTTCTTCTGAAAATCTAAATATATTATGACCTTCATCAACTATTTTGGTGATAAATTTCTTAACTCAGGGAACTGTAATAACATTTTTCGCTGTTAGAGATTCTGATTTTCCTATTACATTTATAAGTGATTGTTACTTGTTTAATAATACTTCTTTATTTTTCCTGATGAAAAAAAGTGTTTCAATAATCTCCAAATCATTCTAGTGACTCTCTAGTAGAAACCTTATTGCCCTCTGTTATGGTTGATGATTGAAGTGTGTCTGTCTAACATAGTCATAACTCTTGTTATCAGTGCAGAATTCACAAAGGCAAAATGTTTAGTAGTAAACTGCTGGTGACTCCCCTTAAACTATTTGGGCAGAATGAGTTAACGAAGAATTTACTTTGCAAAGTATTTGGTGTCACACATAAAAATTAACTACTTTCTGATGACTAGTCCCACTGTGTTTTCAGAAGAATTATTAAAATAAAAATACTTCAAAATCAGTTAAAGCTTGAAACTTAGTTTTATTTTAATATACTCTAATTTTTCCCCAAACATAGTAAGACAAAAACATATTACATTCCTCTTTCTGATAAAACCAGGATGTTGTTTCTAGTTGGACACTGTTTCCCATTTAATTTCAACATCTTTACCAAAGTTCTGCTTGATGTATGTTAATGTGACATGAGAAATATATTTTTTTAAAAAGATATCTTTTCATTGTAAATTGAATGTGGTGGGTTGTCAGCTCCTCAAGCGATGCAGGAATATATGCTAAATAAGTTCTTTTGAAGAGCTAAATGACACTTGAAATGTAGCCAAAACCTTGTTTCCTAAAGCCTACTGAATGCAAAGGATATATTTAGTGTGGGAACTACTTCAAAGAAGTAGCTGCAATCAAAAGAAAGTATGGAATTACTCTACTGTGTTCAAACCAAAGCCTATTTATGTTTCTTGCACATTGTTGAAAGCAAGGTATACCTTATTCTATTATTAGCATTATTATTTCTGCCTGTGATATTTTCTATCTTAGTGAAAGTTTTCAATAGCTATCATAAACCAGTAAGTTTTCTTGCAAGAGAATCTAAACATAACTCTAGAACAAGCAGCCTTATCAGCTATTCCTGTTTGTGGCAAAGTGAACTTTTAGATAAATTATCTTTAGGCAGAAGTCTTTAAGTCTAGAGGAGAATTTTGCCGTTTTCTCCCTTCTCATGTTCTGAAAGTAGCATCACACATTCCAAAATATTGTCCATAGACTGCTAGTTTTGTGGCATAGACAAAAGCCCAGCAATTGTAGAAAACATCAAAGCATCCAGCTGCTTTTCTTCATACATTGGTTGGAAAAAACAATCATGATAGAGAGAATATAATAGATGTAAGTACTCCAAACATGTAAGTACATGTAGGTTCTCCAAAAAAAAATGCTATAGTAGAGCCGGCTGGGTTAGTCAAAAATGAACTTTCTCACCTCGCTTGCAAAAAACCAGACAAATGTGTAAGGAGTCTTCACACATTTTCTTTTCTTGAATTCCTTCTGTGTGAACTAGCAGTAATAAAACATTTCTAGACTAAAGGAATAAGATAAATCCATTTGTCCTTATCATAGTTTTAAAAAATATTGTCCCAGGGACTACAGAAAAATTAGTAATTAAATGAAACCAGTGACCTTATTACTCAAAAATTCCTCAAAATTCATCAGATAGTAAAAAACATGTCAGTTCTGAATTGATATCCAAACTACTAAAATTCTCTGAACATCGTCTCAAAGCAAACAACATTGATCAAATTGTACTTTTTGGAAGACTATGAAACCTATTGCCTTAGAATTGTCATCTGTTTCTGGATGTTTTTGACCTTCTGCTTCTTGGTGGAGGGGTTCCCCTTAAGTGTAAAGGACTGAAGCGTCAAGCTAGCTATTTCTTATGTTTGTATTTCTGCAGTTCATAGGTTTAATTATACTAACATCTTTGCACTTCTTTCACTACCGAGAGCTTATGTATGAAACTATCACTGTATGCAATTTCTCTCCTGAAAATGATTTGTAACCTTAGGCAAAGAAGAAATATATATATGTTCATTTTTGGTAGGGGAAATATTATTTGTTCTTTCAGATATCTATCTTTGATCTCCAAAATTATAATACTGTTTTAGCAGGAGAGTAAAAAAAATGATTTCCTCTTTCTTGAAAATGTTTTAGGCATGTTTTATATTACCGTTTTATTATTTTCCTTGGTGCTAAAGACAATATATTTAAAGTGCAAAACCCAATAAATCCAATGATTATACACACACAGCATAAGTTATTAATAATTGAAGTCCACATTTGTTTAACTTAGTCCTTTACATGTGGGGTATTTACAATTAATATTGCAAGTCAGCAGCTTCTGAAGTTGGATTAATTCTATTCACCTTTTCTAGAACTGTAGCTTAATCTGAGCAAAGTCTGATTAATTATATTTAAGGCTATTTCTTTTCTGTTAAAAATATAACCAGAACATAGTCTTTGAGATCTTTTAAATATCGAATTCAGATAATTTCAGGGCACATACTCAGTTTACCTGCTTTTTTTATAATAAATGAAAAATCTTCCTCCTACAAATTTTGACCAAGTTAGTTAACCCAAATGCACTTGTTATGGACTTGCTATGGACTATGTTATTTGCTAATGGACTTTGGGGTCCATCAAGATTGCTTAGCATACATGCATAATAGTGTATTAAAAGTCCTGTCTATACTGTAAAATAGGTGAGCTGAAGAAGATTTTTAACTGCTCAACAGTAGCATTTAAATTAGTTTGAAACTGGTCTTCACACTTGTTGGGTATACACTGATTTCCTTAAAGTTTTTAAAAAATGTAGAGCTAAGTACCTCTAATATTTGTTCAACAAAAATAATCAGTTAGTCAAATCTTAAAACTGCCTAAAAATGTAGATAAAATTATTTTAACTTTTTAATAAATTGACAAGTTTTAGGTGCCATTAAGGTCAATGAATTAGGCTTTTAGTTAAATTTCAGATTTTGGGCACCTGTGATAAGAGCTAGGAATAGAAGTCAAGGGGCAATTTCCCTAATTATGAAGTCATTAGAACTTTCTGAAATACTTGTGTGAAGTACTACTGCTGTTGAACATGATCATCCAAATATTTCAATATTTTTCTGAAACTTCGAAGTGAATGGCTTTGTTTCAAAAATGCTGTGATTAATATATCATCTGCAGCTCCCAGCAGCTCAATTTAACATTCCAGGAAAAAAGAAAAAATTTCTTCATGCCCGAGGTTTTATAGAAAACAAGGTCCTTTGAGGTGAGCAAATTGTCTCAGTATTAATTGAGGAAAGCTGTGTCTGACTGGAGTGGAACAAGCAGCAATGGAGATTGCAAAGAAGAGAGAAAGAATATTGAACAATTTAGGATTTTATTCCCTTTCTGTCTAGGTTCCACTTCTGAGTTTGTACCTCTTTCTCTCTTCTATGTACGTGTGTGATGGAAGACTTGTGTGAGAGTTTTCTTTCCTCTTTTTAGATAAGCACTTTTTTATTTTATTGTAATTTATTTTTGGCCAGCTATCAGCTTGATGCACCAACTGGTAAAGGCCAAGTGTGAATTTGCTTGCCAACATAGCTTATGTATTTCTCTCAAATTTTGCCTGCTGAAAACACTCCTTTCTGCAGCAGCCAGCAATAGAGAGAACAGAAGCCAAGAATCAGTGATCAGATCTTTCTCTCCAAATGGTATCATGTTGCATATTTAGAACATAGAGAGAAGGCAGTTTATGTATCTCTGTTTATGAAAGACTATGAGATTTAATTGAAATATTTTACTTTTGTTTCTGATTATTTGAAGGTTTATAAACAGAAGACAAATTTCATTGTTATGAGCATAAATCACAACATGAACATACTGAAATAATTTGTTTTCTTTGGCTCTAAGCAAACCATAGAGATTAGACTAAAAGTTTTGAAATGTCAGCTTTTCAAAATTGGTAAATATTCTTATCTAATTAGCATAGAGTAGACTGAGTTATGTGTTACCTAAATGTAAAAATAGAAGAACAAGTTTTGAACTTGAATGAAGCATTGTTTGTAAACATACAACAGTGCAAAAAGGAATATTTCTAAATCCACGAAAACACTTGCACAGATTTCTGTGAATCACCGGTTCTGTATCTGTTGTCCTCAAGAATCTATTTTGTGTCATAATACAACAACCATTTTTTCTTAGGAAAACTCTCTTCTAAGTGTGAGACAAAGAATAAATATATGCTATTTAATACTGATGACAAGAAATCTGATAAATTGTCTCTCTAGTCTGGAAGTGATTTTTTTTTTTTAAACTGTGTTGTTTGTTACCTGGCTACAGCACCTCTGTGACCTGCAATCAAATTTGCTTAGTTAACAGGAAAACCATTGTAGGGTTTTTTAATTTATCTGAAATGACATTGAAACTCAGTTCCAGAAAAGACAAGGCAGATTTTTTCAATCCTTGTTAATAGAAATGCTAAAGACTTTTTTTTCTGTTTGTATACTTACAGCTGTTCAATGTCATTAATTTCAAATTCTGCCCTCTTCTGTCTCACAGAACCTATACAGCTCAGTGGTGATTCACAAAATCAGCATTATCTTAATAACTAAAATCCTTGCTAATAATGATGTAACTGCACAAATGATAACCTAACTTACTTTCCTGTCTGTTCAAAAGTTACTTATTTTTTTTAAGAAATTCAAAATTGAAATGAAATTTTATATTATTCTTTTGACTTAAACAGGTTAGAATAACAGAAAAATTACAAAACTTCCATATTCCACATCCACTCAGTACAATAATACCTCTGTAATTGTTCAAAGTTCATCTCTCACTTTTCTGTGTTGTATAATTTTCTTAAAATAATCATGCATTTAGATCATCTTGTATTTTTAGCTGTGCTGTGGATTATGTTGGGTTACACTGGTTGAGATGCAAGTGAACTTGCTTTGTGTGTTGGCAGTAAGACAAGCATCTCTGGAATATATTTGCTCAGTGACAACATAGCTTTTCCTTTTTTTTTTGTTCCTCCATATCTAGATCAAATTGTAAATTTATGAGACACATGCATATGAAGACATATCACTTTATAATGAAATAATTGATATGACATCATGTTTGACACACTTGTACAATGATAAAAGAAAGTGTTTGTAAAACATACATTATTGCTGGCAGATAACACTAATCAGGGAGGGATAAAATGAAAAGAAAAAACAAGTGTCAATACAATAATATTATGATATTTAACATGGAAAGTTGCAAACTGTGAACTACCTTTCAAAGACATTTTGGTGTAATCACTTGATTATTTGAATTTTTGGGAGATGAACTACCCTAATATCATGATACAATGGGGTTTCTGAAAAGCTAGGAATTGGTTTTTATGTTTAAAAGTTACTAAACTTTATTTAAGTTTATGTAAAGTTTGAGTTTTAATGGGATAGCAGACGTCCCTAATTTTGAATACTAATGTCTGCAACGGTCTTATTTTCTTTTTCCTTTTTTTTTTTTTTTTAATGATTTGATGTGTATGAAAATTCTTATGTAACTCAAGTAGGTTTCTTAGGCCATTTGTCAGAAGATAATACACAGTATGAACTTCTGTTTTCTGTTGTTATCTTACTGACTCATTATTATTTTATTGAAGTATTAAATAAATGGTCTACAACCTTTCATGGCATGTATCACTTCAAAAATATCTTTAGTACCAGGATTAAGATATGGTGAAAATGTAGATGGACAATGATGAAAAGCTGGGTTGAAATTGAAGGAAAGCAAAGGATGCCAGCTGAGGAAACAAGGAATCTTTGGGTGGGGTATACTTCTACTAGAATCTGGCAGAGATGTTGAAAGAAAGAGTAATAGGGAAGGATTTAGGAGACAAGTAAAACTGAACAAAGGTAAGGATAATATATTTTCTAACTTTTTAAGTTCTCACTTTAAAGACTTCATCTTTGGTTCCTAGTTCAATTGATTGTATCTAATATACATAGAAATACTACTGAAATCACTGTATGATCATTTGCAAATCCAAATTGTTTAAATACCTGGCTCAGTGCTGATAATCAGGAATTTACCTGCCTGTCATATTTAATTGTTTTGGTAGGATTTACTTAGAAATTCTCATCTACTCTTTTACAAAAAAATGCCTAATATGAGATAATTTTGAGCAAAATATAAGACTGATTCACTTCCCATCCCTCCAAAAATGGATAGAGGGAAGAGGTTACTTCCATGTTAGTTTACCTTACAGAAAAAAAGAATGTATCTGACACACTGGATTTATTTGTGTTATCTAGGTTTGCCAGCTATAGATTTTGGGCAAGTCTGCATTTGTACTAGTCTTTCTTTTGGTCTTTCTATAAAAGTGGACTTACAGCTCTCATCTCTTTCATTTGTTCTGACATTTTGTTGGTTTGGTCTTTCTGGTAGTTTGGTTTTGGTAGTTTGTTTTGGATGTTTTTCTTTTTATGTTCCCATATAACTAATATTTTACTGTCTCATATAATTTTAAAAAATTATTATTAAAATTATTTTATCCAAAAAGATCACAAAATAGTTAGCTTCAGGAAGTAAATCTGTGGACATAATTGAAAATTATTTTGTTAGAAAATCTGGTTTGTATTTGTAAGTCTGACATGGAACTACTACTTCCTTTGGATTAATTAATTTAACAAGACAAGTCAGGTTCACAGAACAATTGTTTTCTCTGATTATAATTATGCTTTATTATCTTTTAAATAAACTAAAATTTTTCCAGTGTTGACTTTTTTTTCTATTTGAACTACTAAAAGAACACAAATATTTTTGTGGTAGTGTAAATACTGACCAAATGTGAGAATTCTTTTTCAACTGAATTCTCAGCCTTGTAATGCAGTGAACAAATACTTCAGGGGAAGGAGATATGACCAGGTGGCTCCAACAAAGTAACACAATTTTTTATACTGTACCCTGTGCATGCAAACAATGGAAAGGCTGAGGTGGCCTCTTCAGCTTTTTATGGTAGCAGAATAGAGTAGCACTGGTGCAGACTGAGAAAAGCCAAGCATCTCTTCTCACATCTGACAAGCAGCCAAGGTTTCTCTTCAAGCTCTAAGACCTCTCCTTGAGTTCTCTTTCTGTGCAACGGTGAACCAATGTAGTTTAGGGGAACCAATGTGGATCAAAGTGCATTAAAAGCACTCACTGTCTCTTTGTTAGTTGGTTGTGATTACTGCCTTTCAGCTGTTACATACAAACTGTGTGAATGCTTCCAATTACCTTCATGAAAACATCAAGCAAACTAGCAAAACCACCTTTAAATCACTTATGTTATTCACTGTTTAGATTATATCTATTTTATTCTAAGAAAACTTAAATTCAAATGAAACAGTTCCATTAAAAAAAAAAAAAAGTAGTAGGAGATGACTGGCACAATACTCTGAATTTGAAGGAAATTTTAATAGAAATTTTCCAGAAAGTTTAAATAGAGATTCATATTCCCTTTTTATCTGAGGTAATCCTGACTACATCTTGTACTTCCCATGAAAGTGTCTTCATCCCAGTGAATTTATACTAGAGGAGGCTGTTCTCCTGTTTAAACTGTGCTACTGGACAGACAGGACTACAGGATTCCTGAGACTTAGGTGTACTAGTGAAAGCAGAACTTTGTAGTGCATCTGACTCATCTTTGAGAGGTCTTGTCCTGTACTTCACCTAATAACTATTTAATGCAAATACATAATATAGTCCCTATTATTTAGGGTCAACTTCTGAGATTTTTACAGTTAAGTTTTATATCTCTCTCTGGTAAACCCAAGCTACAGTGTAGTGCTTCCCCTGGGCCCAATTAACCTGTATTTCCTTTTCTGCAAATGGACAGCTTCAACATAGAGAGGTGCGTATAGGTTGTTTACAATGGCCCTCTCATGGGAAGTAGGAGATGCAGGTTCAAATCTCTTAGGTAGAAAAGAAATTTTAACCTAAAAATCTACTACATCCTACACACTTGAACTGGTCTAAACCCATCACTAACCATTTCCTTCTTCAAGAACTTATGTGGGAGTTACCTGACTTGACGATCCTGCTCATGATTACATTTGAATATAGGACTAAGATAATTAGACAAACCAGAGCTACTTCAGTTAGAAGCAAGGTGGAGGCATAATTCTAGGCATTTGGCAAACATTAATATGTAGCTTAACAAGGTTTTTCAGAATTTGCATTTTATTTTAAAAATTCCATACAGGCCCTATTCGTGGCTAATCTGTGTATTTTAAATTTATAGTTAATGAAATGATGAAATAATGAGATTACACTATAATTTATCCAACTGCACTGATTTTAAATCACTTTATCCCACTTTAATCTTCAGAAAATTTAGATATCAATTTCTATGATAATGTTCTTTAACCTGTACACCATAATGCATATGGATGTGCAGCTTCTAAGAAAGCTGTGCAGTAAGGCTTCCATTCTGCAAGGAAAAAAGAAAGATCTCATTAGTCCCAAAGGAAAAGACTGTAAAGCTCAATGTTGAACATGTACATGTAAATCAAAATCTGGGAGCTTTTGCCCTTCCCAAAATATCCATAAGTATAAATAATTTATTAACACAATACATTTATTAAGTTTAATTTGCTAATAGGGAAAACTCTTCTGCAGCATTGTTAAGCGGAGACCTACAGCTGAGATGAGATGGATGGGAGACAGTATCAATAGTGCTCACTTGTTTAGGAGTTGAAGACAACATAGAATCATAGAATCATAGAATGGTTAGGGTTGGAAGGGACCTTAAAGATCATCTAGTTCCAACCCCCCTGCCATGGGCAGGGACATGCATATCTAAGTAACAGATATAGAAGAGCTAAGACATGAGTTATGAACAGAAGCAGTGTACATGCAAATGCTTTAATTTTCATAAAGAACAGATTAATAAAAATGTTTTGTCAACACTAAAAACAAAAACTATACTAAACATTTGAAGAAACCTACTTTTAGATGAATTCAAATTACTTTCCAACTAATAAATATTATTACTTTCTAATTTCTGCTGCCAACTGTTTAGCAGCATGCTGCTTATTACTTATCATAAATAACAACGTTTTACTAATAGCTTTTTAACGAGTAATAAATAATTGCTCCATTAATACAAACTGCACAAATTTGTTCTACTCTTGGACTCATTCCTCTCCTGCTTGTTATACATGTATTCTAAAAAGTTTGGATATATGTATTGTTTTTAAAATTGTAAACAATCCTGAGATAAATATCTAATAGATGCTTGCTGACCAAGTTTAAGGTCATGAAGATAATGCAAGTTCTTCTTCCAGTTCTATGATTATTGATATCCTATGAAATTACTTACTTTTTCTATACTGAATTTAAATTTTATTTGCTACATTAATTTAGGTAGAAATTGATGTCAGAATGTTTCCTTATTAGATCAATACTTAATATTCACTTGAAGAAAAACTTACCCTTCCTTGATAATTATTAGAAAATTGCAGATCAAAACCCATAAAATTCTAGGGTAATTACATAGTAGCTAAAATACTTGGGCTAAGATATGCAAATGATAATTATTTTTATCACAATAAAAACCACACAAAATGTGCTCAGCTTAGTCTTTCAATTTCCCCCTCTCATTTTTTTTTCCTGTTTTCAATCAGTCCTTATTCAGGTATAGGGCCCATTAATTTTCTATTCTATGCAGAATTTCACTAATTATTCTTCCAGTATATCAGCATATACAGAAAGATTTCCTATCCTTTACTTCAGCTGAGATACTGGCTGAGCAAAACCTGAGAATAAATGGAATATGTATTTCAGGATTTCAGTTTGTGAATGGGATTTTCTTCCTAAACCAGAGGAGAATATGGGTGTGTATTTTACATGAGATTAAACTTGGAATTTCACTGATCTTAACTGGTACACATCTCTTAAGATTAAGCTCTATGCAGAGATTTTTCTTATTGTTAATATGTTCTAAGATATACTTAAGATATAGTTATAGAATTCTCTTCAGATTTAACCTCTGAAAAATCATAATATGAGACACATTTGCACTACAGTTGTATCATCTTGTTAAATTGGTAGCTGTCCTCAGTGGTACAGGATAATGACATGCAAAATTTTGTGTTTATTCTTGTTTTCTGATGAGGTGCTGTATCTCCTATGGGGCTTTATTTTTCAGAATTTTTACATCTATAGAGTTCTTATGTCTCTAGATAAGTAATATTTGTGATACTATGCACCAATTTAGAAATGGATTTTATGCCTACAATAAGAACTCTGTGGGTTTTATTTTGTGGATTTCTTTTTTTTTTTTTAATTTGCTCATTTGTTCTGGTTGTTGTTGTTAAAGAATATACTTTTTTCATTCAGTTGTTTCTAATAAAATGCCCTTGATCTCACCCCATATCATATTGTATAACTATAAAAAGATTCTTCTGCTGATTAAAGCGTTGTGCTCTATATTGATAAAAGTCTGTGTATATAAAAATAATCTCCCAGATGCATAGCCATTTTGACATATTTACTAAGTGAAGGCCCTGATTCTGCTGTCTGTTCAGTGCTTTGCTTTATCTAAGTCAACATAAACATACTAATGTAAAAATTGGCCCAGAACTGGCCCAACGTCTTCAGAATTTCCTTGCAAATATTTAATGTATTCCTAGGTCTAGCATACTCAAACTTGTCTTGTATATTCCTATAACTTGTTATCAAACTGACTTCTTAAACATAACATATACTAAAGGAATAAAAGAGATTTCTCCAAACCAGGTTCCATCCAGATGCCCACTGAAAATCATGGTAAGAGACCTAGAAAACTATTTGAGCTTAAATGTGGCACTCCACTAACATGGGCACAGTGTTTTTGGACAGGTACTCAAAAAGTAGGAAAGGACTGTTGAGGGTTTTGTTATAGTCAGTGGCCTCATTGGCCATAGTGACAACAGGTGATAGAATTTATGAAGCTAAGGAAAGTGAGGAAGGAGAGTAGCAAATTAAAGGATTTCAGGAAAGCAATCTTCCTTTTGTTCAGGGAAGTAGCAGGAAGGATCTGTGAGAGGCTGCTTTGAAGAGCAAAACAGAGATGACTGATTTTCAAAGGCAAAAGCCTTATAACAGAAGCAGTCTTCTCCATTGTACACAAAAAAGTGCAGTTATAATCAGAGACAGCTTGGATGATTGGTGAAATTGTCACTGAGCTCTAGTAAAAACAGGGAAGGGTTACATCATTGGTGTAGCCAAAGCAGAATCCTGACACAACCACAAATTATAACTACACGACAAATTATAACGACACCAAGCTGTGTGGCGCG
>NW_010269054.1:0-6443 GCF_000690775.1 Eurypyga helias
TGATAGCATGACCGGGAAAACTAAAATTTCACCAACTCACTCACAAATGAGGCAGCAAAGGAGTTAGCAAAGCAGCCAACAAAGGAGTTAGAGTGGTAGAAAGTGAAAATAAAAGTGAAAGAGTAATGGCCCCCGAGCTCCCTCCCTGCTTATGTACTGAGCATAACGTACTGTGGAATGAAATACCCCTTGGTCAGTTTGGGTCAGCTGTCTGAACTGTGTGTCCCCTACACCGCCTGTAGTGAGAAAGTTGGGAACGCGGCTGGAGTATCAGAACCTGAGAGAGAGACCTTGAATTTGGTGTAGGCACGCTCCAGCATCAGCTAAAAAGACCCCTTATCAGTACTTTTCCTGGTGTAAATCCATGGACATATCTTCACACCAGCCACTGTAAAAAGAGTTAACTCTTTCCTGACTAAACCCAGCACAAGAGGTTAGATATAAGCAGGTTTGTACTAACAAAAAAATGAAAATATGAGCTTTCATCTATCCCCTAATATTCAGACCTGAGATAAGGTGCCTAAATTAGTATCATGCATGTTCCAAACTCCCTGTGGAGGAAAGAGACAAGCACCTCCAGGACTGATTCAATCCACTGCTCTTCACATCTCCAGATGATGGAGGTCTCAGGTCTCATCTAGGATCACAGAAACCTTGTTTTCCTGTTTGGAGAAACTTCCTGTGCTGCTGATGAAGGAAGATGAAAACCAGATGGTGGTAAAGAATCACATTCCCTCACCAGAGTAGAAACTATGCAGTGCACTCCTAGCAGCTTGAATTATTACTGCAGAAATCTGGCATTTCAACCCATCTGATATCTCTTTTAAACAGATGTCTAGGACTGGAAAAATCCTCATTTCCCTATTCGTGTATTACCTTATCCTGACTTAGGTGGCTCAATTAAATGTCTAGTACAGTAAGTGTTATTCAAGATGCAGAAAGAATGTGTTCTTCGTTAAACCAAGTATACACCTAAGTTTATTTCCAAAGTCAGAAATTCAGTGATATCAAAAACACCATTGTCTTTATGTTTTCAAGTACAGGGGTACTTAATACTCACCTTTGTGAAGATACATCTGCATAATATAGGGTTTCCTAATTGCCTCCCTAAACTCAAGAGGTAAGTGCCAAGAGTATATGACCTGACACACACTGTTAGCATCACAGAGGCCAAACAGAGCATCACAGTAAAATTTAGGCAGTGGTATTTGTTCCTATATATTCACCCATCCTAATTTAACCTCAACTGTAGGTTATGTTAAAATCTTTCAAAAATCCAAGTAACCAGGGCTTGCCCTACGCTCCTGCGCCTGCTTTGAAAATATACACGGAAATATGAAGATGCCATCCACCATACAAAAGAAATAATAATTTGATTCATCCAGTGAAACAGTTCCCTTTTCTGGAGAAAGCTCTAAGGTCAAGTAGTGATGTCTTTCATTGAAGCAAATTCCCCTGGATGTCAAGGGAAATCCTGCAGATGAAGGACATTCTGCATTCAGATGCAGATGAAGGACATTCTATGATCCATTCCATGACTAAATAAAAAACTTAGTTTTTGGCTCATAACTTGTGACTGATGTGCTGTTTTTACCAAATGATGAACTTCATGGATTCTTTGATTCAATACTGCATGCCATCTTATTCTGGTTATTTTAAGAAGTGATCTGTGTAATGTTAGCATGGTGAACCTAAATTGCAAAGAAACACTGGCTGTCTGCCAAGAAATTGAAGAGAGAGGCACTCATTTTCAGAAGTGCTTGACAGTAACTAGATTTTTCTTAAGAATCCCTGAAGAGCCATATGTACCCCAGCTTAAAGACTGAGAAGGAGTTAAGTGGGGCTAAATGGCAAAAGGTTCACTCTCATCAGAATATGCTCTACATAAGAAAAATGTCCAAAGGTCTCAAGGTGACTTAGGACATGTCTGAAAATTGTCTCCTTACATCTTAAACATCTGCTGTTTTAATCAGGTTTTGGGGCTTCTCAGAAGGTTTCAGTACAGCAGAACTAAAATTCATCTACAAAGAAATGTGTCTTGTTACTTGGAAGTAGTTTCTAACTAGTTCTCAGTTTTCATCAGCTCATATTTATAAAGTCACTGAAAGCCATGTCATGTATGTTCATGTTTGTACAACACACACTCAGCCTGGATGGCAGAGTCCTCAGTATCCAGAAGTCCCCTTGGAAATCTTACAACTTGCTGGGCAGCAGCGTATATAATTTTTTTTCAATTTCATCACTTCATGAGAATTTTTCTTACTAGGAACATTATTCTGAATCTTCCTACATCTTTGTTTCTTGTTCTTTCATCTGATGGGTCTAGTACTATGTTGCTATAGTTGGCCATGGGTCTGATCCAGTCTGGCAGATACCACAATCCTACCAAAGAAATAAGGATATAAGTGAAAATCGAGCCCTTGGGTTCATCTCATTTCAGACTGTGCCATTTTTGGCTGACGTTGAGTATTACAAGAGCACTTCTTTCACTAGCAGTCATCAAGGAGATTACAGGTTGTGACAGACAACACTTTTCTCTTAGTTTGCTGTTGTGTTTTGGGGTTTCTTGGAGTTTTCTTTTTAAAGTTAAAGTTTAGAAAAGTAAAGCATTCACATAATCTGATTTTTACAAAAAAGAGAAAAAAACCCCAAAAAGTATTAGCGCCTTGTGCTCCTCTTTTTAATAATTAAGAATACTGGAAAAAGTGCTCTTTTTAAAATCTTGTGATGTACTGTCTGTATAGGAAGAAGAAAAAAACCCACCATAAACATGTAAGCCTATATTTCCTTTGATTATTTTTAGACCTAAAAAGAGAACATCTTATATAACTTATATCTCTGCAGAAGTAGATTACCCTCTATTTTTTTTTTTTTTTTCTCATGGGCTGTTTGGAGGGGAGCTCCCTTTTCATCATAATTAACTACTGAAAAGTGGAACACTGGATGATTTAAAACATTTCTTTCTTTTTTATGAAATTGTTCTTCCCCAGAGGCTAAACAGAACATGATCTGTATATACAGATTTTTCTGCAGATAATGTTTAGCTGCATATATATAGATTACACGTGATTGATCTAACCAGGAAGAATATTCTGATCACAGGTAAGTGGTAAAGAAAAACCTCAGAATTAAATATGTGTGGAACCTGAATCTTCTTATTAATTTTCTAAATGACATTAGTAAAGACGGTCCTGATATTCTATAGGTTAGAATATTTTAAAATTTAAATCTCCTCACTGCCTCCTCTGCATTATTAAAAGTTGATGACAATCTAGACAGTGTACTTAATAAAAATTCAAGTGCATCCAGCAGTAGCTTGTCTTCCTTTGTAAAATAGGACAAAAACAGTTGATGTAAATTACATAAAGAATGTAATTCTTCAAAATTACACATTCTTGTAAAGATTCATAGACAGCTAATGACACTGATCTTTAGTCTTATTTTGATAAATTAAATCTCTTAACTTATAGCAAATTAAGTAATTTATGGTGGTTTTATTATGATCTGCTGCATTAATAATGACGAGTACTGCGTTAGCACTTAGAAGACTCAATCACAGACTTAGACTTGTTTTCTTAGATGTGTTACAAAAACCAGAATGAAACAGACTGTATCCAAAACAGCTTGTGTTACAAGAACATGCATTGTTCTCATATGTTTTCATGTTCTCACTCTTCCATATGTAAATTATTTCTCATGTAAGTAGGTATTTTTATTCATCAATTTATTGAAGGAAAATTGATTACTAATTGGAAGAACTGACTAAACAAATACATTGAATTTGTCTCTGTTGAGTGTAATTTTAGAGACATAGATTTCATATTTTTTTAACTTCAAATACAGACAAAATATTATGCTACCAAAATGTAATGAACATGTAACAAGCAACATATTTTTTAATATTTACTCTTTTCAAAGACTAAAATCAACTCCTTCTATTAAAAATATTAACAGCTATGAAAGTAATATTTTGATATTATTTTTATTTCTTTCAGAATATTGTAAAATTATGTAAGAAAAAACATTTTATGTAACAAAAAATTACGCATAAAACCTTTCTAGACTGTTATAATAATAATATTTTTGTCACCAATAATGTATTATCCAGTTCAAATAGGCATTTAAGATGACTTAAAATAATGAATTGGAAGAGACAGTGATATGAAATATATGACAGTCAACAGGACCTGGATGCACATCTGTCTCTTTTATTTAACTGGACAACCTTGAGTAAGGCAGTTGTCCCATCTTTCTCCATCTGCAAAGAAGGGATAGTGATGCTGATCTTCTGTTTAAAGTGCCTTTCAATTTACAGACAAAACATGTTGTACAATGTCTACATTTTGAGAGTGTCACCTTTTGGATCAAATTCCAATGACAATGAAAAGATAGGACCCCTTCTGAGGTTCTTAATGTTAATTTGTAGAACTATTTGTAGAATAGGCAAAAGAGGTATCAGAATCTGCCTCATAGCAGCACTTAGCAATACATTGCATAAACATAATGGTGCTTTCCTGTGATTAGTGTAAATATTATTTTAAGAGGAATATATACAATGATCCTTTAGAGCTTTGAAAGAAGAGACCATTGAAATTCTTATCCAGTTACCACTGAGAGTGTTATCCATTCTTATCTTTTACATCTTCATGAGAAGATTTAAATAAAATGGCTGACTAGAATAATGAATTTCTCTGAATACATTGACATTTCATACGTGTGACATGCTAAAATCAAGAAAGTGGCTGGAGAACTGAGATGACATTAGGAATTGTGGTCTTTGTTCTATAAATAGAAACAGAAGACATGTTAAGAAACTGCCTTTAATTAACACCAGTTAAATATCAACTTTTTTAAACCTTGCTGACATTAAACAAAAAATTATATTTGGTCTTCTTCTAGGACAAAAGAAAAATAAAATCATTTGACACTGTGATCTAGTAAGGGAGATGAAGTGTAGGGAACCAGGTATGCAGGAGGTCTTTGAATGAGCAATTACAAAAAAATACACTAAACTCCTGGTAGTTCTGAAAGGATAACACATATTTAGAGTAGCAGATGACTAACCAGCAAACTTCATTTGGAAAACCATTCCAATGGCTTTCAAAACCATGGCCAAGAAACAGAAGGACGATACTAAGAAAACCCTGGGAGTTTAATTTATACAAATTATGAAGAATGGAAAAAAATTGCTCTTTTAAGGGGAAAAAAAAGAAAAAGAAAAAACCAACCAACCAACCAACAAACAAAAAATACAAATGAGAGTGAATTATTTGAGAGTCTGAGATGTCAATAATTGCTATTACAAGCACCTAATGAAGTACTGCCATCTACAGTGAAAAACTCACAAACTGACATTGGTAAGGAATTTTATGTGTATGGTGTCACAGGGGTATTCTACAGGTCTGGTCTTATTCCCTCTAATACCAGAGAGTATCTTACCACTGACTTTAACAAATGCAGGAATATTCTGCCAAATTTATGACCCATTCGTTTGTCCCTGCACAGGAGATTTAACCTCCCATATTATTATTATTCCTGTGCCAGAGACTGTTGAAGAAAGTTAAAAAGTACTTTTCACATTCACATAAATATTTATTTTAATTTGATAAAGGACTATCTGAAGTTGAAAGAACTTTTTCCCCCAGATTTCTCTAGTGTTAACTTTCTTTTTAAAATAAAAATACTCCCGGAAGCACACTTGTAAGTAACCTCTTCCAAAAATATCCACATATAAACAGTTAAGTCTGCTTGAATTTTCAGAAAGCCTGAATCAACATCTCTACTGACTACGTGTTTGTGTCAGTAAGAGTGACAATCAACATCATTATTAAAATTAATTACTGTTCAGGGTCCTGCACATGGGTTGGGGCAATTCCAGACACAAGTACAGGCTGGTAGAGGGTGGATAGAGAGCAGCCCTGAGGAGAAGGACTTGGGGGTACTGGTGGATGAAAAGCTGGACATGAGCCGGCAGTGTGCACTGGCAGCCCAGAAAGCCAACTGTATCCAGGAAAAGCATGGCCGAAGGAGGGATTCTGCCCCTGTACTCTGCTCTTGAGAGACCCCATCTGGAGTGCTGCGTCCAGCTGCGGAATCCTCAAAATAAAAAGGATATAGACCAGTTGGAGAGAGTCCAGAGGAGGCCACAAAGATGCTGAGGGCTGGAGCACTTCCTTGATGGAGACAGGCTGAGAGAATTAGTCTTGTTCAGCCTGGAGAAGAGAAAGCTCTGGGGAGACATTATTGCAGCCTTCCAGTACCTGATGGGACCAACAAGGAAGCTGGAGGGGACTTTTTACAAGAGCCTGTAGTGACAGGACAAGGGGTAACGGGTTTAAACTGAAAGCAGGGAGTTTTAGATTAAATATCAGGAAAAACATAGAGAGGGTGGTGAGGCACTGGCACAGGTTGCCCAGAGAAGCTGTGGATGCCCCATCCCTGGC
>NW_010269054.1:6524-7581 GCF_000690775.1 Eurypyga helias
GATGTTGTCCCTCCCCATGGCAGGGGGGTTGGGACTAGATGATCTTTAAGGTCCCTTCCAACCCAAACCGTTCTGTGATTCCATGACTCTGTGATTGTATGATAAAACAGCATGTATGAAAGGGCTAATACTATCTAAATTTTCATTTTCAGTATTTTAGGCAAAATTGTGTAGGTAGGGGAAACAAAGAATACCTTTTTCTCCAAATGATCTGGAAATCAAATTGAATAATAACACCCCTGAAGACTGAAGGATCAAAGACAGAAAAAGAGCATAATCATTTTCATTTTCCTCAAAGAGGTATATTCAAATTTTTGTTCAAGTTTTTCCAATCAATAGTAAATGCCTACAATGTTTCCCCAGATGCATATAGTATATTGAAATATATGGCACAGAAATGTAACAGTGTTTGGAGAGGAGCTATGTGGGTGCAGCTCTAACCCTACAACAGAATATTCTTCTTGGAAGTGGACATGAAATATTTCTTTTCTGCCAACCTTTGACTACAGCAAGGTTAGGAAATGTGCCATATAACTTCCAAAGCAGATATTTTGTTAGGCTACAGGATGTGATGCTGCTGGAAAGTACTTTGTCAGTTTAAGTCAAAAGGCAAATCACTCTTCTACTGTTTTCTCTAGACAAGAAAATGCATGTTAGCACAAAACAAAGACAGAAGCAGTTGCCAGTTCAAACAGGGGGTACTGAGCTTCGCAGTGTCACCCGACTGCAGAGCAAAGCCACAAACCTCACTGAACTGAGCAGTAGAAAAGGCAGCAAGATGAAGTGCTGTAGTCTCCTTAACGTTCTGTTGTGAAACTATTTGCATAGCCAAACCCAACAGTAATAGCAATTTTTGCCAAGAGTGAGCAGTTTTTTGCCCACTAAATAAAAACAGCATGGAAGATATGTATACCAGCACCATCTTGTGATGTCTGCAAAATCCTTGGTTTCTTGATATTTGGGACCCAGAAGAAAGCTCTCTATGTGTGCATCTGCATCAGCATGCCCTGAACACCACTCTATGATTTTTGAGATGTTGTGCTGGATTCAGTCAGGA
>NW_010269055.1:0-8135 GCF_000690775.1 Eurypyga helias
GCCTGTCCAGGTCCCTCTGGGTGCCGTATAGCATATAAGTAGCATGTACACATCAGATTTCAGCTCAATGAAGTTGAGTAACTTGCAGAAGAGGAGTAAACATATTTCTCTCCACTCGAAAGTAAGTTTCCTGGAAGGGATCAAACCACACTTCAGTGTATGGGGGTGTTAAATTTCGTAATAAAAGGATTAGATTTTATTAATATGGGAGAAATAACTTGTTTTCCTCTATTTCCATCACAAACTTTGGATGGAAGCAAGCACCAGATATGAAATTTTTAAAAAAATCATTAGTAGATTACAGGGATGCAAAAATATTAGCTGTATGATAATATTACTATGTTTATAAAATCACTTGAGAACATGATCTTAGCAATATTGTTTTCAAAGTATGTTCTACCAATTTTGCTCTTAAGCAATATATAATAACAGAAAAGCTGTGCCCTGAACATGTCGTCTGTATAACAGCTAGTTCTGCGCTGGACAGAAAATTTTAGTTCCTTTCTTCCTGTTTTGTGTTTTGAGTAGACCATTTTGTTTGGTGGCATCTGTCCTGTGCAACTCCCTTTATGCCTTGTAAGCTATGTCACCTCTTGGGTGCACTTAAGAAAGATCACCATCTGTGTGCTGGGGAAGAAGTGGCTTTCCCCTTAAAGCTAACAGTTTGAGGTTTTCCAGTACCAAGCACAAACGCAATATGGCAGTAGCCAGTGAAAAACGCTTAGTTTTTCATTCTGCAAATAGCGTGTAATATTTTACCCTTTTTCCATTTTAGTCTTTCTACTGAAAACTCGTTTACAATTTCTTCTGAAAGGGGTAATATATTATACATGAGGAATATAGAATTGACGCAGAGAGGACAGCTTTTACTGGGGCAGATGCGTTTTGTTTGTAGGTGGTCCTTGCTCTGTCCTTCCTAAAGCAAGTTGAGTCCTACAGCTGCTTTAATAGCTGGGTGGAAATTAATTATTGACTCCTATATAGAAGGAATAAAGGTGGCTTTGTTTTTTGAGCTCTGCTTAAAAAAAAAAAAAGGCAACCAAAAAAGGACCAAACCTCAAGCTTTAAATAGTAGTTATAATTAGTATATATACGATTTTTTTTTGACATATGATTCTTAAATTTTGTTGCTTTTTCCCCTAGCTGAACATGCTCATGAATAGTTTTTGAGATTAAGAAACATAAATCACTTCTTTCCTTTAATTTTTTAATGTATTTTCCTCTAATATTAGCGAAAGCAGCTTTAAAATTAGATAACATCATAGAAACTGAAGAATTTAGCGTTGAATAGTTACATGAATTTTCATTAGTACATTAGGTGACAAATTTCATAATACTTAGCTCAATACATGTAATGTTTCATTAATTTATTAATCTAGTTGCAAGTGTTTCAACAATTCAGATACAGTTTACACAATATGATTACTGTTTTACTGTTCATGTACTTGTCAGTAATTCCCTGGAGGTACTGATGAATATCAAATATTAATTCAGTTGAGAATATTTCTCTCTAGCGATGGGTGATTTGTGAGCTTAAGAGGAAAAGGTTTTTTAAACTATCCGTTACTCCGAACTTTAGTTTGTATCAGTGATGATTTCCTATTCCAACAGAAGTTATATGTGAAAGATCTTGCTATTTGAAGGATTATCTGGGTTCTAAAGAATTTTAAATGGTAAATACTAGTGAGATGGGTGATACTAATCCAATTATAAAAAGCCCCAAAAACCCAAAACCTGCATCATCTTTTACAGTATAGAGAGTTGGTATCACTTTGTGTTTGGATGTTTCCACTGTTAGTAAGACACAGTTTTGCTTTGGCTGCTCGTGTCTCCAGTGGAAGCAGACTTACTTTTTACCTCCTCTGTGGTTACGCTGCACTGCAGAGGTTAGCGCTGCAGAAATGGATGCTCTTGAAAATAAATGAATGACAGCTAGAAAAAAAAAATCTGAGATACAGGGCACTGTTAGTTGAAACAAAGGATGCTGATGCAGAAGAAGCCAAGATAACAGGTTTTGAGTGGAAATAGTGTGTAGTAGTGTCTGAATGTGTCAAGAAAAATAAAGTAGGTCACTTAAGTTTCTAATCCAAAGCTAAGGTGTTTGGGCCATGCTGGATAAAACGTTTGCGATAAATGCCTAATATTTTGATAACTAAAATATAAGTAGTAATTGTATGGTATCTTCCATGCAGTGATATGATAGAGATTTTAGGTGTTTTTACGTACTAATCGTGTAAATCTATTATGTCACGTATTAATACTTTATACAGTTACAATGTGTTTATATTTACAAATGTGTATTTACAACTAGATCATTTCATAGGTTAGTACAGTTGTGTAAGTGAAAAAGTGTGTTGAATCTCCTGAGATTTATTTGTTTCTGAAGGGATTTCAGTCAAGAGACACCATAATATTTTTACATGATACACTTAGGCTGCACTGTTCAATATACAAGACTGGGAAATCATGATGGTTTGCTGTGGCCTCGACAGCTGTGGTCACGGGTACTAAGCCGTACCTTTGCCGTTCCCTGCTCAGACAAACATCTCCCTTGGCTTTGCCCCAAAAGGGACTTGGATTTTTTGGTTATTGTAGTTCAGCCTGAAGTTGGCAAGAGCCCATGTGTGGTGTCAAATTCTGCTATAGGGGATGTTTTTATCTGCAGGGTGTCATGGATTGCAAAAGATAGGCATCCCTAACTAGGAATGTAGAAATTCCTTTGTAATAATGTGTGAATGCAGGTCTCCACCTGGAACAGGCCAGGCACACGTGAGCCTCATATTTTGTTACTGTACATTGTGTTTAATCACAGGCATAAAAATTCCACGTAAACCATTACAGTCTGGTTCAGGAGTGTGTTTTGGTGTGTGGTTTGTTTGGCTTTTCTTTACCTCACTTTTCCACAGGTACAGTGAGTACATGAGGGATGTGGCAGATGAAGTGGTTCCTGCTGCTGGGTGCTTCCTGCAGGCAGCACCCTTCCCATCTTGCCCAGGGTGAGTCGCTACCTGCGCTTTCGTCTGGGTCCTGCTCTGTCTAGGTCATTCAGGAACCGTTTGAGTGGCTAGAATCCTGAAAGTATGATTAGTTTCTTTTTTTTTTATTATTTTTTTAAGTAAGGAAGGTAATGTTTTGCTGGTTTCCCACAGACCTATTATTGCAATTCTTCCATCTCACAAGAAAAGCAGTTAGCAGTTAAAAGGGACATTGCAAGAGTACTCAGTCTTTTGTAAGAGAGAGGATGTCAAAGGCAGATAAACAGAAAGCTTCACCCCAATTCCAATAAGCATGATTTTGTAAGCCCTGAAGAAATCAAAGCTCAGATGGACATATAGGCATTTGGTGATATTTTATTTCTTTTTCCTCCCAGTTGCCTTTTCAATACAATACAGCTTTTGAGGGCTCTAGAAGGGTGTTTTGAATTGTGGAATTTGCTTTCAGAAAAATATTAGACATTTGCTTTAAACATTCTGAGTTAATATGGTAAAGAAATAAACCTTCCTCAGGACTTGTTATCTAGAAACATATAGAGGACTTGATGCTGTGTTGCTGATATTTATATCTACAGATAGAAAAATTCCATTGTAGGTGAGAAACTGGTTGTTTCTGTCAAAGGTTTGATCAGGCTTCTGAAGTCAAGGTGAGTTAAACTCGCAATCCTCATCGCAAATACAGAGGTTTTGCAAATACACCTGTAGCGTACACTGTACAGTGTCCCTTTTTCTGTTCTGGTTTTGTGCTCTTTAAAACATGTATACTGTAAGATCTTACCAGTCTTGGTTTATAGTCTGCATGTGTATTTCTCTTTTCTACATTTGAATTAAAGTCAAGCACCAAACTCAGAATTTAAGTGTTTTTGAAGGTTTCAGTCTCGTGTGAATGTCTTACGACGCCATGTGTAGACTGTTATGTTACTGCTTTTCATGCTTACTCCTCTACAGAGACTGCAAGTGCTTCTACATCAGTGCTTCTCTGGTTTGCTTCAAGTTACATGCCTGCCTTATTCTCAGTCTAGGCATATATAGATGCAAAGGTTAGGGCCTGTTGTTCAGATTTTTAGATTTGAGAGACATCTGGCTCTATGCTGGCCAGCTTTAAAAAAACCAAAAACCCCAAACAAACCACACCAACTTTCCCTATGTTTATTAAAAAGTAGAAAGCTACTTATTTTTACTGTTTTACATCTTGCGTGAAATCTTGGTTGTGCATCTCCAGTTTGCCTGTGTTCCTGCTGGTTGAAGCTGATGTGCTCCTGCAGTTACCGACGATGTGCTCGCATGGGTCAGCTTTAGATGAGGTGGAGCTTTCCTTCCCTTGGGGCAGGGGGAACCTTCTACAAGAGATGTGTCACATCTTTAGCTATATTGCTTCCCTTGTAATGAGGGGAAAAAACCTCAACATGAATTCCTTTATTTTAGACTCTATTATATAACCATCGTTTTACTTGTGACTTATTTTATCCTTGTTACCTATGTTGCTTTCCATCTGATGATAATATTCCAGGATCCCCGTTTGTCTCACTTTGATTTTGTTTGTTTGGTTTTCTTTTTTTCCTTTCCTGTTTGATCCAGGTAGTCGTTTATTCAGTGAGCAAGTTCTGATGGTAATGTGAAAAGCCTAGTCCTTGGGATACACTGAAAGGCTGTAGAACCCGTTGGCGAGGACTTGGCACATAAGGGAGACATGCTTGGCTTCTGCAGGGGAAGCATGTGGCTGGTGCAATCGCACGTAAGCCAAAGAAAAGAAAACTGAAAGCCTTAATTCCTGAACGTGAACTTTAACGCTTCATGTTCCATTTTCAGCTTTGATTTTTAGAAATGCGAGAGATTGCAGTAAGGATCAAAACTAACACAACTGTCTTTCTCAGGAGGAAGTAAGATAACTCTACTAAATAATGTGAATATCTTTTTCTTTCTGGAAGGAGGAAAACACACAAAACCCCCTCCAGAATGTAAGAGGATCCTTTTGTTCCCCCAAATTAACACTGCTCTGCCTTTTTTTTTTTTTTTAGACTTCCTTTGTGATTGTAATGCAGTCTGCAGTCAGTTTCCATTTGAGTTAGAAGGTGGAGATATGCTATGCTTTGCTCAGCTTTCAAGTCATTCACCTCTAATTTCTGAACTGCAATTAGAAAGAAACTTTTTTCTTGCCCCTACTTTTCTTTTTGCATTGTAGGGTAGCAATTAAGAAGAACTGGGTGAATAGGTTACCATTTTATCCAACTCTATTACTCTGAGTGATGGAGCCATTAGATAAAGGCAAACTGTAATTCTTTATTACCTGCCTGGCTCATTTCTGCACTTTGCCCTGGAGAAGAGCTGCATAGAAGATCAGAGTGTTATTGAGAACTCCTGAGCAAATATTGAGCAACTTGCTTGGTCACTCAGGTAATGACCGGATTTAATGGCAAGGTAACATGCAGATGTGAGTGGTGCCCCTTTGTTTGGGTAAATCTGTGCTGAGAAGCTGCTGGGGTGGTAGCT
Source organism: Eurypyga helias (assembly GCF_000690775.1). NCBI lineage: Eukaryota > Metazoa > Chordata > Aves > Eurypygiformes > Eurypygidae > Eurypyga > Eurypyga helias. The sequence goes on from NW_010269055.1 coordinate 5,484, forward strand.
AAGTGAGATGGCTGTAGCAGAGAATAGCTGAGAACACTTTGTGTATGATAAATACGCTTATAATTAGTGAGATCATTAGCATGGACACCATGTACTTAAGTATTCACAAAGAAGTCTTTAAGCTAAGCAGTTAGCTTCACAATGAAGGAAAGAGACAAAATGAATTATATACAGCTGAATAAGCTTTTCAGAATCTCCAAGGAGGTGACTTGTCTGTTGATGGCCAGTGGGGGTCGAAGAGTGAAATAATTACTTAACAGCATGTAAACAATGTGAGATGTGAAGTGTGCATTTTTTCCTTTTCTTTTTCTTTTCCTTTTTTCTTTTTTCTTTTTTTTTTCATTGAGAGAGTTTCTTGTTGCGATGGCTCCACTGGGACAAGCAGCAGAGAAATTTGATTAAATGGATGCCTGAGGTCATGACCCTGTCTAAACATGCTGCAGCTCTCAGCATTAATCAAAGAATGTTAAGAAAAAAATTCTGACCTTGCTGCATATGAGTATTGGTGAGCTCTGAATGCAGTTGTGGATGGATAGGGGGCTGTGTGAGCGGCCTGCTTACAAAGAAGAACAGAAAGGAGAGGAGGCAGGTTTCAAGGACAATGGCAACCCATCATGTTGTTTTAGTTCATGTTGTGGGACTTTCATGTGATGATGGCCATCAGCAGCGTGAAGTTTGGAGATGCCATTAGAATGCAGTTGGGAACACAGCTTTTTATTACAAGCTACTGCTGCTTGAACCCTGTGCATGGAAAATATTTATGGCACAGTCATACATGTGAGACCTGTGGTTTCAGAAGGATTTTTGGCCGCCTCCCCTTAGTTTAATGGATCTGAAAGTACAGGGAAAGCAACTCTCCTGTGTAGGAGTAGGAGTAGCCAGGATTAGTAATTTGCTTATTGTTTAAGAGTGTATTTGTAAAGACTTCTTATAGCACCAGGGTGAAAGGTCTTGATTTTTACTGAGCAAATTACATAATAATAGAGGTTACAATAAATCAGAAAATGAGATGTGGCTGTAAGTCAACAAGTGAGAATTTTTATATTAGTTATACTATCCTGGATTCCTACTTGAAAACTCCTGATCCATCTTTTTTAGTTGTCAGTATCAGCAGTTCTTATTGGAGACAAGAATATTTTGGGTAGACAGGGTTATCAAGTGAGTCAAGTCTAATTAATCTCTAATTCTGGAAGTAGCCCAAGATAGGATAAATCTTTCATCTATCTTAAAACGGTTAACCTGGGTATTGGAAGCAGTGTCATCACAGTAGCCTCGAACGCCTAGCATGCTAATTTCTTACTTGCTACCCCTGCTGTAGAGTGGGATGCAACCTCTCTAAAATGAGTTTTGCAGTATATCCTTGTGTGTTTTGCTTCTAGTCGATGATGTGAAAGACGGTACATAAAGAACAGTATTGTGCATAATACCGTAGGCTGGGGCTCAGAAACTTGACCCTGATTAGTAGAAGTCTCTATTTCGAACTGCAGTTTGTCCTCCTTTGGACAAGTATTTAGAGGGCGCAGTCAGGCAGTCTGATGCTGGTAAACCAGGTTCTAAGACAGTGGAGATGACACCTGGAAACTACCTCCCCTTAGACTTAATTGGATTCTCTTTCTTGACAAAAATTAGTAAATTATGTAGAAGTAACTTGCACCTAATATGGGTATGATTTCTGAGAAAATAAAATATTACACTAGCATAGACTTTTTTTAAGAAGGTTAGAGGACAAGGGGCATAATTAACTCCATGTTAGAGGAATTACATTGGCCTTTCTGTCTCTTTTTTTCCTTAATGGTGTCACTATTATAAAAGATTCTTAAGCTCATTAGTGGAAGCAGTTCACATACATTTACATGTTAAATTCTGGTAAACAAAAGAATGCCTGAAATTTACACATTAGAAATTAGTAAAGTATGAACAGGTGTAAAGAATGTGAATATATGTTTAGAGCATCTATATGAAGAAAACATCCCAAACTTTGGAAACACATGAAATAGCTGTATAGGGAAAAGAGGTAGTTGAGGTCACATTCATTGCTGCAGCAAGAAAAAAGATCCACACTGTGAACTGTACAAACCTTCAGCTAAAATCTTATCTTCTAAGTGTGCAGGTTCACCATGGAATTGATCACGGAGCATGGACCTGCATCCAGAGGTTACTGGTTTTAATGTCATAACTTTGCATGAAGGGCCTAGCAAGCCAGTTTTCAATAAAGCATGTTATTGTGATTAGAAAAGTTGTAAAATGCAAGCCAAACACTTAAATTACAGTATTAAAAAATAATAATATATGAAAATTAGTTTAAAAGATCATGTATGTAACCTCAGGCAATTTGCTGCTTCTGAGACCTAGCAAGAACCTCACTTTTAGAAAGGTTTTAACTTACAGTGTAAGTCATTGATGAGGAACCAAAGCTTGGTCTAGTGGTTGCTGGCTTCTACATGGCCTTGACAAACTGAGATCTCTTAACATAGGAGTGATCGTTACCATTGATTGTTGTTACTCTTGGCCTTCTTGGTTTTGGTGCCTATCTTCCTCGAAGTTCTTGTGCTTGGGAAGGGAACAAGACCTTATGCTGCCACCTTCTTCCTTTATATTATCAAGCAATCTTCTGCAGTGTAAGAGCCAGTTGAGTGCCAGGTACAAGAGCAG
>NW_010269055.1:8153-22288 GCF_000690775.1 Eurypyga helias
GTGGTTTCACAACAGCTCCAAACGATTGCTGGAGTACTATAGAAAGGGTTTTGGTCTTTCCACGTTGATGCAGGTTTGAGTCTAAAGTCAAAAGTTGCCACGGGTAGGCCTGGATTTTCAAAGGGAACCAGTCTGCTCCCACTGAAACTAAAGGCAATATGTATATGATGTTGTTCAGTCTCAGCTTTGTTAAGAAAAGAGTTAATCCAACAGTCGGTCTTTTTTCAAAAATCTGCCTCAGTTTCCCACCTCCCAAGTCTTTAAGCCTTTTTGACCTTCTTGAAGAGATTTGGACAAGTTATGATAATAAAGGCAAGCTTTTGGGTCAGCCACGATGGGCCCCAATACTTACCCTGTGAGAGAAAATAATTAGGTTTAAAAAAAAGTTTCATTTATACCAGTATCCTGAAATGCATGGCATCTGTCACATGCAGGATTGTCGCATACGGTCCCCTGAGGACCATTCTGTAGGAAGCCCTTCTCGTGGGGGACGGAGTTAAGGTTGTTCAGATACTTTAACTGTGCACTCATGATATATTTGATTTAGATGCAGTTCATCTCTGAATTTCTTAAATCACTGCACTTCTGGGATAAATACTTCATAAGTGTAACTTTGAAAAGTTTTAAGTTATTGATAAACATTCCTGATTTTTAGCCGTATGTTATGCTATTCCTTGTCTGTGGTTTTGACTGGTACTCACTATCTATTTCTTTAATAGCCTGTATTTGTCTTATAAAAATTACGTAGAGGGTGGCTGCTATTGAACAGGAGGAGACAGAGGTCATTGTGTTCATTTCAAGCTGTTTGTGTTTATAATTACAGTGCAGGAGAGTTGTTCATTACAGAGCAGGTTATTCATATATAAATTCTTTTCTGTGAATGGTTCTGAAAAGGGGTTAAAATGATTGCACATCAGTGTCCTTTTACCCTTACCCCATGACAATCGTAACATGATGCCGTTGCTCACTGTTGGTGATTTCCCATTTATGAGACTTTTTTACTGGTAAGATTTATATAATTTTAAGAATTGATTTAAAAAAAATGTATTCATTTAGGAAATGGCGTTTTATATTGTAAAACAACCTACATGGACAATGAGTTTTACGTTTACTTAGCTGTGCTGAATGTAACGTGTTATTAAAGTTCAGAGTTCCTTTATTTAACACACAAAATATTTTGCACAAACACAGAAGTGCTTATTGTGGGGTAATAAAAATAAGAGATGGTGACCAGGTCTCAAGTTACGCATATGTATTTAAGGCTCATTTAATGCGTTTTTTTTCGTGAAACAAGTAGCTTGAGTAGGCGTTAACTGGTTAGAAAGAAGACACTAATAGTGTTTGTTGTAGGATAAGAAAAAAGCCTAGTGGTGATCAGTAAAATTTTTTAGGTAATACAATTTTTCAGAGAATTCAGTCTTAGGTATTCAGTGTTTCAGATCATAATATTAAGCTTTCAAGGTTTATTTTAGACTTCTTTTTTTATGTAGAAGTGAACTTACTGATTGCGACTGGGGAATCGACAGATCTACAGAGTGCAGCCCTTCTGTGGGAACCAACCCTGCACAACATCCCTGAATGCCTGTTTTCTCCATACGCCAGATACTGTGGGTGAACCATTCGAGGGTTTAGAATGAATTTTTCTGTTCTGCCCCTGCAATGCTTAATCTCTAATGAGTCTGCCAAGAAGCATGCTAGTCATGGCTGAAGGACTTCTGATGGGTTGTTCTGTTCACTCTGGGCTGGACTGACACCGCTGATGATTTTTTCATTGGTCATCAAACATCTGTCAGATGGTAAAAAAAATAAATTTAAGTTGCACAGACCTACACCTACAACTGAGGCTGACTTAATAAAATGGTCTCATGATCTCTGCTATTGCTTTTTGCTGCTTGGGTCAGTACTTTCTCCATTCCCTCCTTACATCCATCTTGTTCCTGCAGCTCTGCTCCTGTTTGCTGCTTCTTGTGTGTGTTCTGTAATACTGTCAGAAGCACAGCAGGCAAATGGTGAGCGGGGTGCCTGTTCTTTTTTCCACCCTACTTTTGACATGACATGTCATGTTATTTTCTTAGGTCCTCCAGTCAAGAATATGAGTGTCAAATGGTCTAATTTTCGGATATGCAAATAAAGAAGATGGAATACAATTATCACAATTCTTTTTCATGAAAGTTGTTAACCAGGACTGATGCATATAGTTAGGCTTATGAAGGGCAAAACATTGTGTGACTCTGTCATTATTAGAGGATGAGAAGCTGCATGTTGCAGATTGTGATTCAAATGAAGTTATTCCTATAGATTTCATAGTTTTAGAGTACAAATAAGACCAGTATCTGTATGTGTCCGTAATCTTGGTACACATACTTAAATATAGGGCCTGGAAACTAGGGTTCAGTTGCCTTACAAGTCATGTTTATTCAGATATTAAAAGGAACTTCATGAAAAGCATACTTTTTAACAAAGTATTTTGTTAAAAAGAGTTAAATTTATTCATCATTCTTGCTAAAACAATTCTACAGTAAATATTTTAAGTTTCTTAGGGAACACAATGGGCCATCTAGACTCAAGTCACATTGACAGCACTAAAAAAGCATTGCTCAATTTATGAGAGCACTCTGTTTACCCAAGAATGTAGAAATTTCCCTTTCTAAATGGGACAGCCTTATCTTTATTATTCCAGTGCCTTTTAGTTTACAGTTCTGCTGTAAGCAATGTTTCAGGAGCTTATTTCAGGATCCCTAAATAAATGAACAGACAAAATTAATGCTCTGTGCTACAATCTACTTTTTATATATTGTGTGATTGAAAGTAAGGCTTGCTGAACAGCAGAAAAGAAAAATGACAGTGGTACTTTATTTATACAGAATTTATGTGATAACAGAAGGTAAACTGAGCTTCTGAAAATAAACCTTGTTTACAAATCTAGGTGTTCGCTTTAAAAACACAAGCAAAACCATGATGGCACTGAAAGTGCAGTTCCCAGAAGATCAAAGAAGCCATCGTTCTTTTTAATTAAATATGTGTTAGAATGCTTATAATTGTACATAATATTTACTCAATTCATGCAAGCCTACTACTGACTTGCACGTATCATAGCTGGTTTGTAAATGCTTGTCTGTCACGTGGAAGGGAATAAAGCTGATTTTTTTTTTTTTAATTTGCAAAAAGCAGCATTCCATTACGTAAGACAAATAGTCTACAGCTAATTGCCTTGTCCATATCCGGATGTCCCCAGGAAGTATCACTTCCATGCATTAATACGGACACAGGGTCTTTGTGTGCACAAGAAAAGTTTTCAATATGTTGTGTCAATAGTAACTAGAAAAACAGCTGATGTGAATTCAAGCACAGAGTGTTACTTTCTTGCTAAGATAAAATTCAACAGAATATAGCAGCTGATGAGAGCTAGAGCGACGTGTACTGTTTCCATCTTAAGATAGAAATCTGATAAAACAGCTGATGCAAGTTAAAACAGAGTGTACTATTTATATGCTAAAAATAACATTTGGAATGCTTTAGTTTTATCTTTGCAGTCTTGAGCAGCAATTAATAATTTATTCTACCTTTCTTAATCTGTTTTTCTCTCTTTTTATCAATGGACCTGCACTGGAAAAAACACTGACAAGTCAGTCAGATTATGTGATTTGATATACCTGTGTCTTTAACTGATAGTGATCTCTCTATTTTTTATTTTAAGCTTCCTGCTACTGCAGTACCACTTATCTGCAGCTGAAATTTTAATATACTTTTCTCAGGTCTGTTTGGTTTACTTTTGCATATATCTGCTTCCCTCTTCCAGCCCCTTCTTGTGCAAATAATCCATCTTTCTTGAGGGTGAACCTTTAAAAAAACAAAAAACCAAACCAAACCAAAGTAAAAAATCACCCCCAAAAAAACAACCAAACAACACCCTCCCACCCCCCAAACCAAACCACCACAAAACTCCAAAACACCACAAAACCCTACCACCACCCACCCCAAACAAAACCAAACCCAACCCCATCCCTAATGCTTGCTGAACCAAAGTGATGTTTTCATCTGGTTTGGGGCAAGACTTTGGCCATGGAATAAGTTATTCAGCTAATAAATTATCTACCAAAAAATGTATGTGATGCTATATGTACAAGATAGTCAGGTTCCTATAATTTTTTTTTTTAATTATTTAAGAACAAACAAACAAAATTAAAAATTAATCTGATTTTTACCTCTTGAGTAATGTTTGTTTGTCCTCCAGATTTTTGCCTTAGTTCTTGCCATCTTCTTGTACAAATTTAATATTATTTTAATGTTGATGAAAGGCCCGTGGTTTAAAGAATTCTAATCTGAACACAGGGCCTGAAATGTAGTTTGGAGAGTAAGCATCCGTGATAACCAGGTTGCTGTTGCTGGGAGATGGAGGTTTAACGTCAGTTTACATACTTGGCCACGTAACATTTTGTTGTGATCAAATACAGAAAAGCTTTCACCTAACTTTTTAGTGTACTCACTTTGTGCGTGCTCTCTACTTCTTGGGATGCGTGCCAGTTGAAGAAAATCATTAAAACATTTCATGTTTGCCTAACTTGGCTTTTTTGCCCTCAGAGTGCTTGTGCTGCTTAAACACATTTTGAATTTTCCCAGGCCTTGGGAAGAAGCGATGAATCAGCCAGCGCAACAACAAGGCGTGCATTTAGGGCTCCTCGCCGCCTCCCCGTCCGTCTCCATCCCCCGCGTCCCAGCGCAGCGACGCGCTCGCACGGCCTCTCCCGCCGCAGCCGGACTTCGCGTGTTTGTCTTCCCCTAATTAGATACACGTAATCCATTCAGCCGGGCTGCGACGTTCCCCTTCCCTTGTCCTCACTGTCTTCAGCCAGACAATGAGCACAAAGATACAGTAGGATTCGTTTTCTCATTATTGATTTCACGCACCAGCTGGCAGCTGTTTTAGCCTGTTTGTTTTTATAACCCTCTGGGCAACTTTTTAAAAGTACTTTTCTTTGACCATCTGCTAAATGCAATTGGTTTAATAATTAAAGACTTGCCATCCCTTTTCAGATAAATACAAGCGCTGCTTCTGCAGCTGAGAGCGCAGTGTTTTTGTTTTGAGCATAGGTGGGATGTTTTTCCTCAGCGCTGGGAATGATGCAGTTGCTCCGCTGGTACAGTCACAGCTCCTTCAGGGACCCCAGCTCGCATTAATAAGGGGGAGGGCGGGAGAGGGACGTTTCTCCTGGGTTTCCTTTGCACCACAAACCTAGCAAAGGGTGTGGGGAGGGGAGGGAGTTGTGTCCAAGTCTGCAGAATTCCCAGTGCTTGCATTTGTAGGAATTCAAGGAAAGCCTCTCCACTAAGTGTGTAAGCAGTGTATTTGTCCAAGTTGGGTGTCAAGTGCTTGCAGGAAGGCGCAGAAGCATTGGGAGGTGTTTTGCTGGCTGTGGCTGCACTGGTAACAGCAGGCGATGGTACCACCATCTGCCTCTTCCCTGGCTGGAGTCAGGGCGGCAGCAGGAGAAGCCCCTCTCAGCCCCAACTGGAAACTCTACAAGCCTCAGAAGTTTTTCTGCTACGTTCAGCTTTTTTTTTTTCCTTTTGGTGAAGTGACAGAGTGAGGTGCTAGCGTCTGTCTTACTGGGACTGTTTTGGGATACAAGATATTGAAAGTTGTTTCTAAGGAGAAAGAAAAGTACTTTATAAAAATAAAAGCAAAGACAGTGAGACCCTAATATGAATGGGTCCCTTGGCACCCCTGGCTATCCCATTTTGTGTGCTTCATAGGCAGGATGTGTAAAAAAGATCCAACCTTAGTTTGAACTCGTCTCTATGCTGTGATTAGATCTAAACTTTCCCATGATTCCTTCAAAAAGGGCTGCTGAAAAATCCTTCTGTTTACCAAACAGTTTACCATTTGTTTCAGATGTACCTCAAAGCTGACCTGTAGGATTACTCTCTTGAGAGGTGAAAAAGGGTAATTCATTTTTTATGTTCCTTTAATCTTGGAATTCTTTCAAGAACTTGCTATGCAGGAATTGGTGCATTTTATTTTGCGACAGCATCATTTATTCACTAAACATTCTTTGCTGCACAGTGTCTGTTGACAAAATCTGTTACAAATCCATGTGGAAGAAGAAAGCCTATCTGAATTTGTGAGGTTTTTTACGTACAATTGAGTAAGATGCTTTTCTACAGAATGAAAAAGGAAATAGTCATATGTTTTCTTAATAAGATGAAAGATATCTGTGTTTGCTTTGAGATTTTTATGTTTGTTTGTTTTAAAAGTATTCCCATCTTTAATATTTTTGTACTTTACAAACATAATCTCGTTCCAGACAGCTGTGATCTCTGGTCTCCTCTAATTCCTGAAGTAGACAAGAGCAAGTCAGATTTTCCAGAGTATCTGGCTAAATATCCCCTGAAATATAATTGAGCTGAAAGTGAATGCTTACAGTAAAAGTTCAGATTAGAGTGCAAAGTTTGCATGAGAAATTCCTTTCTTGAACTTAATCCTGTGGTGGTTTTCTTATGAAGCATTCTCATCATAGATTTCGTGGTTGTAGTATTTTTTTAGAGTGCAACAAGTATGCACTAAGCTGCATAAACCATGCTGTGCTTGGGATAGGTGTTTTTCTTTCAAACAAACCTCCTCACTTCTATTTTCCGCTGCTTAATTTCACAGGCTGACTCCCTGTGTCAGGCTGTTAATTACAGGCCTGTCGTACTGTGTACACATGTGAAATGGGCGGAGGAGATAAATATAATTTCTGGTATTTGTTGAGATAGCCCAGTTGACAAAATCAATGACAGCTGGACAAAGCACATTTAGGCCAAACGATGTTTCTCATGAGTAGGTTAGAATTACCCTTCCTTGAATGGCCTGAGTATTTCACAACGCTTTGTATCGTTTCTTTGAAGTGTCCTTTTCCTGTGCTAAGTTGAGTTATAAATGAACTGCAGGCAGAGGAATGGCTGAGGCCAAGGCGGGGAGTGCCGTCCGGGATCAGGCCGTGAGCTGCGGTGCAGGCTCCCACGGGCCCAGCTCTGCGAGGAATTCGCTACGTTAACTTCCTCAGGAGTGTGGAAGAAACTGCTCGTCCTCCTCTTCTCAGTGCCGATCTGCGCAGGCACCTGAATGCCTCCTTGTTTCTGAAGTCCTTGCAAAGAACTCGGGAAGGAAGGCGGTTGGAAACGTCTTGGCGCGTGGTGCGGTTGAGCTGTCGCTGCTCCGGGGCACAGCACCCGTCCCAGAGAGAGGAGGGCAGGCGCCCCGGCCCGCGTTGGCCGCGCAGCGCTCTGTAGGGCCGCACCTCGTGAGCAGGTGTGTTCACTGGCGTTCCCGTAGCCTTTTACACCAAGAGGCAGATTCTTCACAAATAATAATGCAGTCCAGAAAGGAAGTCCATTGTAACTGGTTTGGTTGCACTGAGTAATGACACGTCATTGGCACAGATTCTAGAAGCAAGAAATGATGTAAAGAATCTGTTATTTCTTCTTTTTTGTTTTTTTTTTTTCTTCTGGCAAAACTTACCCAGATTTTTGTACTCTGAAGTGACTTTTTCGGTTGCTGGGCATTGGGGTGCTGTTTCTGACAGGCAGTTTCTGTGGGATGTGACTACAGACAGCTGTCTCCTTTCGGAAATGGACTTCTGGGTTTGAGGTGCGGTTTGAAAAGGTTGTCGACATGTGGAAATGGATCCAGTTTGTCAGACATTGGAGTGTGGCAGCGAGGGAGTTTTTCTCCCTTCCTCTTCAGCCTGTCCCCATGTAATAAAAATGTAGGCAGAGTTTTTCTTAAGCTACAGATAGAGTCATTATGTAATTACTTAATTGGTCCCCTATGGGAAATGCCTGACGTCTCTGCTGCAGGGTTCTGCATCATGGTTCAAAAAAAGAACGTGAAAGGGTCCTTCTCCACTAAATGGTGTTTTCTGTACCTTGTCACCGATTGCCTTCAAATGCTGAACCAGGAAGCAGTTCTGTCCTACTGCACTTCTCAGTAAAGACTGTCAGTAAAAATGGGGTCTGCCTGCAAAATTTGAGGTCCTGAATAATTCCTGTGCTTTTAAAACTGGCATACAGACTCTTCAGTGGAGTAAACCATTGATAGTGCTGTAAGCAGTACACTACAAGTTAGATGTATCTAGTTTTGTCTCTAATCTAACCATAACATTAATCCTTAGAATGTTTTGTCTTGTTTGCAACACTGAAGGACTTTACCTCATTAAGTGATGGTCTGTGATAGGTCTAATTTTGCTACCTTTGTTCCTATCTCCGTGCTAGTGCAGTACGCTGTGTATGCCCTTGTGTTCAGTCATATGGAATGACTGATGCTCTCACCTGTATACAGAAACAGTCAAACGTTTTTTGTAGCTACAATGAGCTGGATTTTTCAAATCTTCTCTAGCTTGTGGCATTTATGTAGGCAATTTATGCTGCTCTCAGTGAGATTTGGTTGTGTGTATAATTCCCATAGAACAGAAAGGGAAAATAAACACTTTGGACAGGACAGGAGAAAATATGATGGTCAGTGTTTCTTTGCTTTAATCCTTAATTACAGATAATATAAAATAAATAGTGTATTGAGGAACAAACTTTTTCTAGGGAGTGTTAACACTACATTTTCATCTCTGTTTTTTATTGCTTGTTGTGTAAGTAAAATGTTAACTACAATTAAAGGCATGTTTTCAGTAAGGATTCAACTCAAGCTAAGAACCCATTGCTCAAAGTAGTTCCATGTAAAGGTATTATGATACTTAAAGTATGAAGAATACTTTAAATACTGTACTCTTTGTATTATTTCAGTCAGTTACCTGCAAGTTTGGGTCCATTAATATATATGAATATCTGAGGGCACTTTGGAAAAAAAAATCATGGGCACACTGTTGTAAAGAAATATAAATAAAACCTTCAATAATCTTGTGGAATAGAAAGCACAGCATATTTGTAGACCCATCATCTAAGTTCTGTAAAACTAAAAAAAACCAAACCATACCATCCCTTAAAAAATTCCTAAGTAATTTATTGGTGTTGTTGATCCTTCCAAGTGAGTGAAGTGAATAATGGAAAAGATGTCTAGTTAGTCATTATTTGTCTTTTTTACATACTTTGTAATCAAACAGAATAGTTTCTTTAAGATTGTTTCTGTTGTAAGTTATGTCAAATATAGCAAGATTTATAGGTGCCATTAAAAATCCATATTGATTTCCCACAGTCAGCTGGGAGTTTACTCTGAAAGTCGAGCATTAGTTGAATGAATGAAAATCCAAGGCGTGTTCTAATTTCTATTACTAGTTTCATTTTTAAACAAAAATAGGTATTTTGAAAGGAAAACGTAGTAGGTTCTGATTTCTGGCATGTGAAGATGGACGTTTTTCATCCACTGTTACTGCCGACGTCATGTGCTGTTCTGCCTGGAAGCGTGTACCTCAGAGCGATGCCTGAGGCTTCATTATTGCTTCCGGTTTCTGTTCATTCGGATTTGGTCCTTGGGTTTCCCTAGTGCGCAGTCCCTTACCGCCTGACCCTGAGCGTATTCATGCCTGGCTGTGTGGTGACGGGAAACCCTCGGCCCCGAGGGGCTTGCAAACCAAATGGACAGGACGAGGGGTGAGGGAGGGGATCAGGGTTACTTCAGGGTGAACAAAGCAATGGCTGGTGATGGTAGTGCCCTTTTCCCCCTTAGTGCCTGGGGTTAGGATGTAGTTAAGGGGTTGGAGGAGCAGATGAGAGGTAGGGGACCCGCAAGGGAAGGATGCAAGAGAGGAGGGCAGAGCAGGGGTTCTGGTGAGGTTGGGTGACTCCTGCAAAGGACAGGGTTGAAGGAGACAGCCGGTTGACAGCCGGGAAGGTGTATTCGGAGGCTGCTGGGCACCTGATGATTTACCCGGGGTGTTTAACCCGCACTGCAGGCTAACTGCCCTGCCTGCTGCAGCACCCCTCGGGCCTTCGTTTCTTTTTGCAACGTGGTGTGAAAAAGGAGAGGGAAGGATACTACGGGCGCAGGGTTCAACGTTATCTGATGATTCCCATTATTCCATCCATGTCCTTTCACGTTGGGATGGTGTAAGTTTGGATTTGGGAGAGTGAAGGAGGTAAAGAAGTAGATGTTACCTACCTCCTGGGATGCCACTGTGCAGCTTGTCCTCGTGCACTCACGGGGTCCTGGAGCCGAGTGGAGGGATTTTGGCTTTTTGTCTTGTTGACAATTCCTTTCCTACGCTCCTGAGGAGAGATTTTGGAGAGAGGAGGTAGCACCATCTCCACAGGTCAGGTAGAATGCTTACAATTAATTGATGATACATCCTCCCTACACTTACTTTCATGGACAGCTTATGGCATATCTACGCTAATGGATTGATCCTGTTTAATGTATATTAGTAATTAAAGAAAATACATTTTTAAGAGGCAAGGATATATTTAATTTTAATAACTACCTTTCCCTGAATCAAGAAGTCTTTGCACAGAACTCTAATGGGTAACATTAGTCAAATGTGTGATAGATCAAATTGTTAAGTGTGAAGGGTGTTGTTAATGTAACACAGAAGAGAAATCTTGTGAGGTAACTCTGAATAACACACAGAAGGAGTGCATTCATCATGGTATGCTGACAAAACATCTGAGTAATGATGGCCATTAAATCTTTTGTCATGGCTAAGATATGAAAAAAGAAAACAAGTTAAAGTGCGAGCCATTTAGGAAAATTGCCATTTGACATGTAAACCTTTCTGCCTCAATGTATTCATTTTTCTGTTATGGAATGGTTTTGCATTTTAGACGGAAATTTGATTTGCCTAGCAATTATGGAGAAAAAGGTGAATATCATTCTCTGGTTAGTCAAACATCTAAATGGAAAGACTAGAGTTTTCCTTTTTATGTGGTATGTTTGTTTTTTTTTTTTCCCCTTTTTCCCCTTGATCCGTGAGTTTGGTTTTAACAAAGTTTGGAAGGGGAAATGATCCGCGAGTTTGGTTTTAACAAAGTTTGGAAGGGCAAAAAAGCCCAGAAAAAAGCCCACAACAAAACATTCAGGAAGATCTGATTATTGATTTATTGCTTTTTGAAAAAGACCCAGTATCCCACCATCTGTATTGTGTTTGCATGACCCTGTGTGTGAATAGATTTTGTTTGGGCCTTCTTCATGCCTGGGAGAAGGGAGTGATGCCGAAACGCTCAGCACTGCTCTTGCTTCTGTACCAATTAGCTTGCTGAGTTTTGTGCTGTGGGATTGGAAGAAGACTTTGAGCAAAACTCAGGCAGAAGTGATAGCATAAAGTACAGCTTCAGTGGTTGTAGAGATCCGTGAATACCCAGTCCTTGCTGATGCTTGTGTCGACAAATGGTCTGTGTATCTGTCTGGGCACAGATGTTTTTGTTTACTAAACTGAGTTTATACGTGGAAGGCAAAATCCAGTGAAGTTCCTGCTGTGGTGCATGTTCACTAGAAGAGCTGCTGGGAAGAGCAATACATGGTTAGGCTCAATACTCTCTGTTTCTCCTTAGTGCATCTATATAGATGATAGAACAGTGTGAGCCCTGAGTGAAGCCCAGCCTTGGCACCCCCGGCAGGAAAGACCAGGGATGGTGTGTAACCAGCCTTCCTGGAGAGGAGGAGGGATCAAACCCATGTAGCTCACGCTACTCTAATCCTGTATAAAGATGTGTATAAGATGCTGTTTGTTTTTTATAGGGAGTGTGTCCTTTCCAGTTTAAATCTCAATTCTGTTCCAAGAAATATTTTTATTGAAGAACAGCAAAACCAGCACAGACACCACCAAGTGAATTTTCTGAAACATCAGGGGTAGTTCATGGCATTTGATACTATCAGGGTATTGCATGCCAGGCGTGAGGGGACCCCCCTATATTTTTTTTTTATCATCACTACATTTTTAAGTATGGATGGTGTCTTTAAGTTATACCTTACTCTACATTTTGAAATTAAGAAAAACCTGTAAAAGCATTTCTGAGCACAGCCTGAGTTGCTGGGAGAGGCTGTCTGTCCTGTCTGAAAGCCATGGCTATCCCTCTCCAAGGCACAGCGGCTGCCTTCACTCTGTCGGTGATATGTGGAATTTAGTGGAGGGCATCTTACTCTTTTGGTGACATTGCTATTAACTGCCCTTTCATTTTTTTTCTGGTTTAGGTTATTAGAGACTGGGTCTGACCAAGGACACAGAAATGGACAGAAAAGTTGTGCATTGTGAAAAAGCCCAGCATTTTTTTTACCTGGATATTTGCTGGTTGTTCCTTTGTCTTCCTTGAACAAGTTGCTTTCAAGGAGAAAAGGGAAGCATTGTAAATAGTTACAGCTAGGGAAATATATGTAGGAATCATAGAAATATGTTACTTGCCAAAAAGAAAAGGTGTGCCTAAGCCGTGCAAGGTAGAATAGCAGCAAATGTCACATAAGAGATACTACCAGACATAACGAGAAACTATGGCAATTGATATCCCCAGCAAGAAAGAAGAATGATTTTGGAGAATCATGGAATCAAGTTTCCATCCTCTTCCCTTTCTCTCCTGAAGCATATTGTCCCACTTTGCATTTTTGGACTGCATGTTTGTGTAAGTATCCATCGATGCTGACGGAGCTCAGTGCTTTGGTGTGGTCTCTCCGGAACTCGGAGCCGAGGCAGCTCACTGCTGTGTTGTTGGGACACGTGTGCCATAGCGGCTTCTCTGGTGTTCTCTATTTAGTCTCCGATCTGGCCGCTTCTGTGGCATCTTATATCCACCTGAAGAACAGGAATACTGTGAAGAGTTTTGATGTTTCCTCCGACAAATGGCTTTTGGTGAGAAGAGCCATAACTAACCAAGACAGCAAACCCAGGGGAAAGTGGAGTTAGGGTGTAATCTCTTAAAGTCAGAGCTGATGCCTGGCAGCACAGTGTAAGCAGTGTGAGTAGTGTAAGAATTTGAGTTGCTTGCGTACATTAGGATATATTTAGAGGAATTAAATTACTTGTAGAAATTAGAAAGTTTTAATTATGCAACTGCTACACAAAAAGGACTTTTTCCTAATTGTGAAGAACATAAACTGCTTAGTGTAAAATTAAAAGAGCGTCTGAGAAATAAAACCAGCAACGCAGTTAGTGACACTAGCAGCAGGTGACAAACTGTGACAGCAGCAGTCGTAGAAGTGGGAGATGCTGAATTGACCATAGCATTTAGAAGAAGAATGGTGGCAATATTGAACCTGACATGTCTCAGCTTTAATGTTTTATGCAAAGTTAAACATACAGTGGGGTTTCAGGAGATCCTTTGATTTGCTGGTGAGAAATAGCCAGAGAAAACTGCAAGACAGACTGACTATTTGTAGTCTGTGGATCTCTTTGTACTGTTAGATTATGTGGTTAGAATAGCTGCTCAGATAGATACAAATGCTTGCATGATCATAGGTGTGAATAAAGCAATGAATTTACAGGATTAGATGAAGTCACTGGATGAAGTCTGTAAGAGAGCATTTCTGAATTACTGTAGCAGAAATAAGAGACGCTGAAGAATTACTAGAAGAGAAGTAAAACACAGAATACCCAGTTATTCTGGTATGGTGGCTGAAAAGCCAACTGATAGTTTTAAAAAATGGATGAACTCAAAAATAATTAGTTATCAATTTCAGGACATAGATGGAATTGGCATTTTGTAGCAGCTGTGATTCCAATACCATGTTTTCATAACAATATAAATAAGAAGAAACTGGAGATGCTGGAATGAAGAAAGAGTAGGTGGTGAGACTCTGAAGTTGATAAAGGTCTGTCAGGTCACTGGAGTCTAGCCACACAAGCAATGCTCTGTTATTATATTAGGAGGAAATGAGGCAAAGTACAATAAAAACTACATTTACCCAAGAAAGGATTTGTAGCAAAATTGTCCAGATGTTTTTTCTTAACCCTGACAGCAAAATATGTTAACCAGATTAGAAATTTAGACATCATTGATAGGGGAGGGACCGTTTGGAGCAATGTTTGTGTGGCTCAGAAAGTCCTTGTGGGCGAGACGATGTTCTTAAACGCCGTAGCTGGGGAGCCATCGCTTTGAGGTGGCCAAACCCCACAGCCAGCATTGACCCTGTAGTTCAGGTATTAAATTGTTACTGCATCTGTGGGTTTGGAGAGTTGCCCAGCCAATAGCCTTCCTCTGGAAAGGAGTCGTTAGGTTTCATATCA
>NW_010269055.1:22456-29528 GCF_000690775.1 Eurypyga helias
TCCAGATGACTTTGGATCGCTCCAAGTTCGGTGGAGTGTGCAATCAGAAAAACTTTGTCCTTGTGCACAACTGCTTGTTGGAGCTCTCCTAGCTCCTGAAAACCGGCCCTGCGATCTGTCCGAGACAGGGCATTGCTGAATGCGTGTGCTGGTGAGCACCGTGCCTCTTGGTTCTGTACAGCAGCGGCTGTACCGTGGTGCCTGTGCTTCTAACAACTTCTAAGCACCCGCCAGTTTAGCTGTGATTGAACTGAAGCCAGAGGAAGAGGAAGCAAAGTTAGTTCAACTTGCCTTTACAGATATTTTCTTTCGGGTGTTTTCTTTTATTGAAATGACATAAAATGTGTTTACCATGTAATTTTCTGTTGTGTTTTTTTTTGCAGCAATATGATTTTTTAAAATTATTGTCCTAAGAAATTTCTGATATTTCTGGCAGTTGCATGTGCCTTCATCTAAACAGGGAAATGCAGCACAGCTTTGAAGTAGTTGGTTTTTTTTTTTTTAAATGGTTGCTTGATTGAATTTCTTTAAATGAATGGTCAAACTTTAGTGGTGCAGGTTTTATTTTAATAAATGTGGCTCTTTCAAAAACATGAATTTGATATATACAACTTGGAAACAATTGCAAGTGTGACTTACGCAAGTTTATTGAGTTTGTTTTAGTGTAATCCCTTCTAAAAGTAAACTTAAGATAGCTTTGAAACATCAGACAGTGTGGTATTTCATTAGCAGTATTTATAGAGTAAGGAAGAAGGCAGGCCTGGAAATTCTTCTGCAAGTTGTTACAGCAGAGTAGCAGCTACAAAAGAACTGAAGTGGATTGGATCTATTTATAATTTTAAACTATAGAGGCATCAGTAAAATAGCTGAAAACGCACATGAAACATGGAGAGAGGAAAAAACGGGAAGGAGAAGGGGTACGACAGCCAGTAATGGAATAAGAATGTAAGGAATATATGTAAAGGTTATGAAATCTTCTGACCTCACTTAGGATATTGTTCTTGTTCTGGTTACCATATTCTTTAAAGATGTAACATTTGAAAAGGGGAATTTGATTGACCTTATGACTAAAGATAGGAACTCTGAAGAGAGGCTAAAATCATGAATTTATATAACCTTTAAAAAGCAAAGGTTGAAAGGCATTTAATTGAAAAATATAAAATCTCCTGAATTATATATCAATATATAACTCTATTTCTTTTATATCAGAAATTATTATAAAAGAAAGACTCTATGTCAGTTGAGGGACAAGTAATTCAGCAGCCTCTGTGGGCTTGCCCCTTTTGCCTTTCTCTGTCGAGCACCAGGTCTAACGTCACGTGGAAAGCAGGCTTCCCTTTCACTTTTAAAGTTACCAAAGCTGATTTGGAAAAATATAAAACCGTGCTAATAAATGGATGTGGGGAAAAAAACATTGAAAAAGTCTGAAATTACTCTCAGACATTCAAACAGTCTTACTGATCCTCGCTGGAGAGGGATGCAAGGATCCTTCTGAGTGTGCTGGGGATTATCATGTTGGTCAACCTTTTTGGAGTTGGCACAAATGTTGGGGAAAGACCAGAAATATGTCCAGATACTTATATTTTCTGCCAACTTGAGAGCTTGAACTTTAATTTTTCACATGTACACCCGTGCTTTGTGGTTCACCAGACAGAACAATCTTTGTGGTAAAATGCCCAGGCAGTCTGCTTCCATCTGTGATAGATCATCCAACAACCATGTTTAAGTAGTTGGTAAAAATAAGAAACTGATAAAAGGGAGATAAGCAGCAGCAGTATCCCTTATGTAGTTTGGTAGGCTTTGCTCAGCCAGAGACACCAAAAAAGAACTGTATCTACTTAACTTTGCCATTAACTTGTGGAAATGGAATCACTTTTCTAGGAAGTTAACAGCTCTATATGGATACACTCAGTATTTCCCTTCATCTTTGATCAACATTGTTTCTTGTACTCTTGATCTAATGGATTTTTTGCCACTGATGTCACTGTTTAGATACAGTAATTTAAACATCTTCATTGAGCTTAAATTGGGCAGCTTTTAATTGCAGTTCTGATATGATCTAGTGCTGGACGGTAGCTTTCTTATTTGCCTCTTCCAGTACGCAGTCACGCTATTTAAACATTTTATGCCAAGAATGTTAGGATGTTTTTATTGGTTTGTATTTGCAAATAACTACCATTTTGAGAAGGCTGTCTGGTCACTTGAGCTCATGTATTGATTGAATCTTACTGTTGAATAGGATCCATGAGAATGCTGAAGGTCCCATTAGAAAATACATAGCTTGATTTATACTTGATGAGAGCTACATTGATCACATTCACATACTGAAACAATTATTGATGGAATCTATGATGAACAAGTCATTCTAGTTGTGATGAACATTGGCTTCTCGCAGACATTTGACACTGAACCATGAGATTCTTTGTTGTTACAGCACATCTGAGAAAATCATTAAGCTTTTTGAAGCCTTCACAGGCAGGGTCTAAAGAGTATTATTTGCATTAAGACTCATCAAGTTCCTTTCACATCAATTTTGGCTTTCTTGGAGGAGTACATCAGCAACTCTGTGTTATCGGTAGCTGTAGCGTATACTACAAGCAGAAGCAGAGAAGTATAGAATTCTTGGAGTGAAAGCGGGCGGATTTCCAAGAATGGTAGCAGTTTTTACAATCTGAAATGAAAACTACTGTTAAAATAAGGTAATCAGTAAACTCTCTACAGAGCAGTTCAAACCATAGCAATGGTTATATCATGTTCTGTAAATGATACCGAACTGCCTATAAGCCATTGTTTGCAGTCCATTTCATGTCATGGAACGTGAAGGGAAGAAAGCTGTGCTTGGATTATTGGCAACCACATATACTCGTGGCTATGAAATCTGCTTCCAAGGGAAACAGGAAGAATTTGTGACCACCCATAGACCACTAGAAGACAAATCTAGCAAATTCAACAATGCGGTGGTTAGAAACTTGTCCGGCAGAGGAATATACTTTGTCTACTTAAAGATCTGAATTGATTTGTGTAACAGCCTAAATAATGAATGTGGATTTTTATTTTTGTCCCCTGAGTGAATGATGCTGTTTCTCACTCATTAAAAACTCTCTTTCAGCACTGCTTACGTTCTTTAAGTTAAACTTGCTTGGTATAATTTTAGATTCAGGAAGAGTGGCAAAACATCTTAAGATTACAACATTTTGTATTGTCTTTTTTGAAAGACATTGGTAATTGCTATAATGTTCTGTGGTGGAGAATAGCTTGCAAATTTACTGCCATTCTAGTATTTAAGTCTTTGGAGATCTCTGACCTGTGTACTCTGGCCTGCAGGCTTACTGTCAATCCTCTTGACCTTCTTGCACTTGCCATTTTCTTAGGTTTTTTTCAGTGAAGTGGTATTACATGCAATGAAATAGGTATATAAAACTTAATAATCTCTTTTTTCCAACGAGAATTACTCTAACAATTATTTTGCTTTGAAAGTGAACTTTAAAGTCTCTTACGCAAGCAAAACAGGATCATACTTTGTATTGTACATGCTGGGTAGCTCACCTGCTGATGGATGTTGAAGCACAAAGCTCATTGTCTATATCTTGCAACTTCCAACACACGCGCACACATACATTTTTTTCAACGTGCCTTACAACCAGAAATTAGAAAGTCACGAAAAAGAGAGTTTAACAGTCTTAATACTAGTAAGTTTTGCATTGGCCTACATCAGAAATGCACAATGTAAAAAGAAAACCCAAACATTAGGAAGGATCATTCAAACCCAGCAGACTTTCCCACTAGAGCCAGTTGTGTTCAGCAGTGATTTTTGCTCAGCATCACTTTCAATAGGTAGCGACTAGGGATGTACTACGTGTAGAAGGGTCATATAGGTGGAGCTGACGCAGACTTGGACTTGCACAGATGCATTTGCAGAATGCAGTCCCTGAATAATTTAGAAACCGGTAGTACAGAAGAGATGCAGCTCAGTATTACAGCATGCTGAAGAAGTTGTTATTTTGTAAATTATTATTTTATTTAAAACTTGGGCCACTCGAAACTTTGAGTATTTTTATGTTTATTTACATTTTCAATTCTTCTAGAACATAGGCTTTTTGGGGAGGGGAAAAAAACCCACCAAAACATGGAAAAATATTAAATGCAGAATATGGAGTAAAGGCTTGAAATATTCATTTTTCTTCAAGTACTTCTGAAACCCGCTCCCAAATTCTTTTTAAAAGAAGAAGTTTTGCAAATCTTTCAGGATTTGAAAAATGTATTATTTTTACTAAAAGTAAGTGAAAAAACTTCTCAATTTGTGTTTTCAAAATATTTCGGATTTTGCTGTTTGCATAGCTGTACATACACCCAGTCCATCCAGAGAGAATTCAGGCAGCGTGTGCTTTGAAACACACTGAAGATGACATGTTGTAAGCCTGCCATGATGGATAACCAGTTCATCTCTGGGTAGTTAGCATCTTGTTGTATTGGTCTTAGGCTATATGAGCTTCTGCTGCTAAATTCTCAGTCTGCCCCCGCCCAGATGTTTGGAATAACTGATGGGAAAATCTCTGGGGAAGCTGGGTGGGTGAAATGTGGTATCAGTACTAAGTGCACTGTAGCCTGCCCAGAATGCCTGTTAAAAGGCATGATAAAAGCAAAATGGAAATGCTGGAGTGTTTTGGAGGAGGCGTCTCATCACAGATCGTCACTCAACGTTAAAGTGAACTAAAACACCCATTTATTCTTGAAAGATAAAAGTTGTGGGTTTCTTTTTTCTGGTGAGCTACCCCTATAAACACAGGCAGGTAAAATGGTACTCCATTAGAGTTTCCTGTGCCAAGAGGCATGACTGGGTGATAGTTGGGAGGTAAAGATGTAAGCTTGGATTAACTGCTTTTCTTGCAGTTTTATTTGTAGTGAGTGTTGAATCCAGTGATTCAGTCCATAAAGATCTTTTCAAACAGATGTGAAAACCAAGTGAATTTAGTGATGTTCCTAACGTAACTGTAATCAAATAGAAAGGGAAATTAGTAAAAAATTGAAACATGACATTGGTGATTCTCCACATTGTTTAAGGAAGGGTAATTATGGAAGAAGGAAAAGTCCGAAAAGTAAAGTTCTTCAGGGCATCGTGAGCTACTGGATGGTGTTGTCAGGGTAACTGTAAAGGGTGAAATGAAATATTATTAGATTTGAAGGAATTTGGACTTTTGAAGCTTTTCAAACAGTTGAAGTTACTTAGAATCCCAGCTACCTCTAGGAAAAAGTTCTTGGCATAAGCCGGTGAATTTTGAATAATTCTGGTGACAAGGGAGCTTTCCCATTGTTTCAGGTTTAGCATTGCAGAGAATGAGTCTTTAAATATCTTAAACCATTGGAAATATAGAAATTAAATGCCACAAGATTAGGTTTCTATTTGGGTAGACAGTGTGGAGGAGAAAAATCTTAGTGGGACTTGCTTGCACTTCAGATGTTTCAAATTTGTCTGTTCATCAGGGCTGCATAAATAAATCACCTTGAAGTTTTTAATACATCTTAGTTACCCTTGTAATACAGAGGAAGAAGCATGTCCCAGCATGCTACCAAGATTGCGCATTAAGGTGTCCCCTTCAACTTAGTACTGCTGCAAGGGGGAGTAGTGTGGTGGTATCCTGGTTTAACCTTATCTAGCAATTAAGTACCACTCTGTCACCTGCTCACACTCTCCTCCACCACCCCCATGGAGGAGGAGAGTTGGAGGAAAAGTTAAGGAAAGCTCATAAAGTTGAGATAAGAACTATTTAATAATATAAATGAAAATTATAGTGATATTACTAAGTAATTAAAATAACAGAAAATAGAGCATATGATACAATTGCTCACCACATGCCAACCCACACCCAGCCAAGTCCCAGAGCAGCCAGAGACCAAGCCCAAGAGTCCCCAGAGCCAGTGGCCTGGGGCCCCAACCTGACTGGCCCTCCTGTGCCAACTGGAGATACTGTGGAGAAAACTAGCTCTTTCCTGCCTGAAACCAGCACAGTTGGGAAAAACTATTTGGAGAAAACAAATATTATGCATTACTTTATACTTTTGATTAAAGTACACGCAAGACCAAAAATGTGCAGTGTGTAATAAGCGCATGCCCTGAACACAAAATATATTAATTTTCTTGGCTCTCTGTTGTAATTATGTCCTGGCTGGGAACACTATGCAGAAAGTGACTGTTCCTTCTTCTGGGGCTAGTTCTGGCCTGATGCTAAGTGAGGTGGTGGAGCTGCCTCAAGGGCACTTCGTGAGCCCCATAGCTCTGCCTACAGCTGACGATTTCCAAAGCTGCTGTGCCATAGGCATAGACCCCACAGGGTCTACCCCAGTCCATCTGGGTAGTGTGGGGCTGTGTGAAACTCAGTCTTTATTTTGTGATGTCTGGAGGAGATAACTCCGTAAAGAGGGTTTCTGTTCAGTAGCATTTCGTTTTTAGCATGTGGGTGGGTGTTATGTGTATGGATGGTGGTTTTTCCCCAGGCTGTTACCTGGTTAGAGAAGGTAACTTGTCATGGCAGCGTTTGTCAAAGGTTACAAAACTAATAATTTTTATAGGGCGTTGAAATACATCGGCGTGAATCTCCTCAGTGTGAAATGAGTGCTTTGCTTTGGCGTTTTCCAAAGGAATCTTTACCTGCTTCCTGTTCACACATTCATGCTTGTACCAGGTGGGCAGTGGGGGCTGGAAACCAATTTGACATTTTGGGGAGAGGTTTGGTGAATGAATCAAAGGTCTTCATGTGTTCTTCTTTTTCAGCTTTATTTTGTAATAATTTTAGTGGCAATGATCTTGGAATGCTTTGCTAAAGGCTGCAGAAAAAGTGTCACAGTTATTCTCAGTTCTAGAGAGATTTCAAATATTAATTTTAAATATCCTGTTAAATGTTTTGGAAGGTGTGATGTCTAATTAACAACGCATCAGTATTCTGTGAAGCAGGATGGTCTCCTCATACTTAGCACAGAGTTTGTTCCCTAGTTTCTATCCTGTGAGATGGTAGTGTTGCCAATTTGCTACTACGGGAGCTCTCTCTTGCTGTAGTTTGTTTATTCCCCCGCCCCC
>NW_010269055.1:29541-30196 GCF_000690775.1 Eurypyga helias
GAGGACAGTTCATTCCTTTCAGATGCAGGACATCTCATTCCTAACTACTTAAACTCCTTTCTTTCCCCCCACTTGCATTCCAGATGCTCACAGATGAGATTTCTGTTATCCTATCAGGCATATTTGTTAATAAGAAAGTAACTTAAGTAGTTAACATAACAGACGTTGATTTGACCTGCTGATACGCGTTTTTGCAGAATAAACAAAGCTTGTTATCTGAGATTTTATTTATAAGGATCTGCTGAAGTGATCTGAGATCCCCCTTGTTTGCCTGTCCTGCCCTAGACCTCAGCACATAATCTCACTGTACTGCTGCCCTTTCGACATCTGATTGCCCTTTCCATCAGCATCCATCCAAAAGCATATTTGTCTAAAAAGGAAACAATTAAATTCCAATCTCAAACAGAAAACCTTTACTTTTCAAAGAAAACATACTGAAGAAGTCACAGAGTTGTACATGACGGGGAACCTTCGCTAAATCAGAACCATAAGTCGTTAGGCCAAATCCAGCTCCTGCCAAAGTAGACACCAAGTCACTGATCTTGATGATATTTTGCCTGTTTATATTAGGAATATTATATGCGCTTGGTTTTTAATTGTTTTTCTGTTAAATCCTGTAGTAAGACTCTGTTATAATGTATGTGAGAAATATCAT
>NW_010269055.1:30213-30707 GCF_000690775.1 Eurypyga helias
AACAAGTGTGTAAGTGGATACTGAAATATTTCAGATGTGCCTATAACAAACTGACAGTGGGCTAAAATGACTGAATTATATCATATAAATCAGTTCAGTTTAAACAATATTATTCTTGTTAAATAACAGTATGTCTTATTTTGTGAGAACCTGTAAGTTGCGTGGCAGCCTTTTTTCAAGGACAGCAACACGTTACTGTCAAAGAACACAGTAACGGATACTGAAATATTTCAGATGTGCCTATAACAAACTGACAGTGGGCTAAAATGACTGAATTATATCATATAAATCAGTTCAGTTTAAACAATATTATTCTTGTTAAATAACAGTATGTCTTATTTTGTGAGAACCTGTAAGTTGCGTGGCAGCCTTTTTTCAAGGACAGCAACACGTTACTGTCAAAGAACACAGTAACGCACAGAATGAGCAGATCTGCTCTTGCAGCGTTTGCACATCTCCAAATGGTCCCACTTAGGAAACACCTTTTTTCCTTC
>NW_010269055.1:30720-35684 GCF_000690775.1 Eurypyga helias
TGGTGGTAGTCACAGGTTGCACGCTTTCAGAGCATAGGTTGGAGCACTCTGTTTTCCATTATCTGTGGCTGCAAACAAATTTTTTGAAAACTACAAATCATTTATAATGTATGTTCAGTAGTAAAATTGAGTTTGAGTCTTTTAATGTGGTTTTGACAGGGAAGCAGCCCTGTGTCTTACCTGAAAGCCCTCCAGGCTGAGGAATTTACTGAAGGGAGTTTTGTCCCTGCTGACTCCATTGTAACTGTGTCCAGGAGCAACCAGGTAACTCCAACGTGGTGCTTTGAGTGAGTGCAAACCCCACTGTAACTCTGTGGCCATCCTAATTAACATCAGCAAAGGGGAGAGGTAAGAGCCAAGTCCCTACATCCTGCATGTGGAGTGGGAAGCGGTGGAAAGTGAGATTATTTTTTTTTGTGTGTGTATATTCTAACTTCAACTGTTAATATTCAGCGGTCACGAGTTACAGCTGTTGATTATACACTATAGAAATAAGGTTGATTGTGTCAGAAGTAAGGTTACTGTGAAGAACAATTTAAGCTTAAGGGACTAATGGCTATTAACACTTGTTTTACCTTAAATGTGCATGTTATAAATATGTAGATAACAGTGACACTGTTTCCTCATGATTTGCTGTTGAAAAATGAAGATGTTTGCAATTTGACCTGTGGAAGAAGAATGCAGGCTGGATGGCTGCTGATGAGATGATGGGCTCAGTCTTGTGTTCCTCCCCAAACTGGTGAGTCTGCAGCATAAAATGAGGAGTGAGCCAGGAGCAGGCTTGTGGCTCTTGCTGACAACCCACATCCTTAACAGAAGCAAGCTGAAAATTGGTGGGGACAGATTTTACTCCTGCAGTCTTTTGGCAAAGGCCTGTTTTTAGCAGTCAACTTCTGAAGATAATTCCTACCTGCGAGGACTTCAGACAGTGTATTTGTGTCATTAATTAAATTTCCTGCAGCTACTGTTTAAGATAGAAATGACTGAAATGACATTTCCGAGGATCTAGTGTGTCAGTGACATTTCCCTGGGTGCCACTTCTCTGCAGGTAGAAATCCCAGGAATTATTAAAGCCCCATTACTGATATGGCTAGCTAAATCCCAACCCAGCCTGATACTGTTACATCCATGTAGGCTTGAATGCTTGTGGATGTTCAGTGTTTGGCAATGTGGGCCATTTCTAACCGTTAACAAGACTGGTTAGTAGCTTTATGTAGTGAGGAGGGGTTGGCTGGTGCATTTCCAAACCTGCAGCGCTAATAGGCTTGTAAGCTCGTATCTGCTTCGTGGTGGGATTGCAACTTGCTCACCTATGCGATTTCTTTGGTTCAGTTTAAGACCAAGAAACATGCTGTCTGTGGTGGCTGAGAACTAGATGAGCGTTGGTGTCAAGCGAAGGCTGCTGCTGTAGCTGGTAACCAACAGCAGTGTAGCTGGCAACGTTTTCCTTTAGCAGTGTTCTTTTGGAAACGTACCTATGTGGACTGAGAGATGCCCGTGTGTGTGGAGTTTATCATGTAGTTGTTAAGGGAAAGGAGATTCAGTTGCGTGTTTGTCCCTGACAGTTAAAATCACAGAAAAAGACTGAATGCTTTTCTATTTCATATTCAAAGGTAAAGCCAATTCAACTAAGTGAATTTAAAAAATTGATCTTAAGAATGTGGCAAGTATTTTTTCCCGGCTGACAGTTTAATGAAGATTTTATTGCGTTATCTTAATGACCTCACTGAAATGCATATTTCTTTGTTTATGCCTGTCACAAATTAATATTCCGCTAGTTTCATATCTTGTTTTGTACAGAATATTCTCTCTTTCACTCCTTGCATGCCTTTGGCAGCTGAGTCTTTACAAAAGAAAAAGTTTGCAATGTTCTGACCAACTAAATGTTCCTACAAATAGAAATGCATTATGCTAGTGATACCTTCTACAAAACAATACTAAAAATATTGGTGTAGTACATAAGCCTTTTACCACCCTTGAAAACCCATCTTGAACCTTGAGCTAGTCATTTACATGATGTTTCCTTGGGATTACCTACATTCTTGTCCACTTTGACCTTGTAATTTTGCTCACAGTTGGAAATGTAATGCAGAGTGACTAAGATAATGTTGTTTACACAGACTTTAAGTGGAGTGACAT
Organism: Eurypyga helias; assembly: GCF_000690775.1. Lineage (NCBI taxonomy): Eukaryota > Metazoa > Chordata > Aves > Eurypygiformes > Eurypygidae > Eurypyga > Eurypyga helias. Next base: position 32,860 of record NW_010269055.1, read on the forward strand.
TATAGTCAAGCAAGTGTCACATCACCCAAAGTGAAGGAAGACTTAATTACCATAATCCTGTGAATACTAAAATTCCTTAGCCATGTGTAGCATAATAATGTAATGTTCTGCATGTTACATTTAATAACGTGAAGGTACTGTGTTAACTCTCAGGGATCTTTTAGTTATCTTAAACTGAAAGCAAACAGTTTTAGAGCGGGCCAGGAGAAATTCTGCGTTAGTGTAGATACTTGGTGCGTTACATTGCTCGGATCTGCTTTTAAAAGTAAGTTTGACATGGAAAACAAAACTGAAGCGACTGTACCAGCATTTCTGTTGATCTAATGGGTGTAGTCCGGGCCAAGGATTTCTGCAGGTGATGAAGGCTGAAGTTCATTGAATAACAGGAATTATCATAGAATCATAGAATCATAGAATGGTTTGGGTTGGAAGGGCCCTTAAAGATCATCTAGTTCCACCCCCCCTGCCATGGGCAGGGACACCTTCCACTAGACCAGGTTGCTCAAAGCCAAATCCAGCCTGGCCTTGAAGACATCCAGGGATGGGGCATCCACAGCTTCTCTGGGCAACCTGTTCCAGTGCCTCACCACCCTCTCTGTGAAGAATTTCTTCCTGATATCTAATCTAAACCTCCCTGATTTCAATTTAATGAGAGACTGTATAAAAAGATACCTTGCCGTGGCAAACATGCCGTTAAGTAGAGAGGAGTGTTAAAGACTGGAACAATTCGTTCCTTAAATTTTCGAAGGATCCTACCTTTTTGCTGGTACTTGGTAGGCTGGCTTTATGTACTCAGCCAGCCGAAGAAGCAAAATAAGAAGCGAGATCTTGAATGGGTAAATAATCATAAAAGGCAAATCACTAGCAACTATTGTGCTTCACAAAGGACTAAACTATTTGTCATGCTCTCTTCTGAGCACTCTGCAAGAAATTTATAAATACAGAGTAAATGTTCTTCATATGTTGTTTTATTTCAGTACCACTGAGTAGTAGTGCACGGCGTACACCGTGCCTTTAACACCTTTGTCCTAAGAATCAGGCTGTCTAGGAGCTGAAAGAATGCCATCTAGACAAACCCAGAGTGCAGTTGGTAGGTGTTCTACTACTTAAGTGCCCAGAATGTTCTCCAGAACCTCTCTGGCCTGTTGTCCTGGCTCCTGGGCTCTACGCTTCTGTGGTCAGTGGCCAGCAGTGGTAGGTGGATTCAAAAGCACAGTTGAATAAGCCAGTATGGTTTAGTGTTGTTCAAAAGATAAATTTTGGATTGGCATTTTACAGACAGTAGCAGACAGAATGGTAAATCTTGGGGGGGGATTATATGTGCTTTCCTATAGGAACTGCTTTTCGAACTATTAGTATCTAGTTCAGGTTTACCTAATGTGTAAGGTTTGGTGATCTGGAGACTGAAAAACTATAAATTTACCAGAGTGTGTGGAAAAGCTGGGCATTAAAGGAGTAGTATGTGCTGCTAGTGCATGAAACTTGTGTAGGAATAGGCAGGAGCACTTGAGTAGCGAGTCCATGGGTGTTGGTTTGCGCTGGCACAAAAAAGCTGGTACTCTGATTTTCCCTTTACTTACAGCAGTGTGCAGTTGCCTTTGGTGGACTCGGTGTTACGTGTGGAAAGGAGAGTGATTTTTGGAAGGAATTTTAAAAATGGATGTTAGCAGTAAGGGCCCTCTGCGGAAGGAGGATGCAGGCTGTCATGGCACGGGCTGTTAAGGTTTTGCTGCATTACGGCAGTCTTTGAAAGATGTTCCTTAGAAGTGGTGCGCTTCCCTGGGATTTAGAGCTGGGGAAGACAAGAGGGTACCCTGCTGTACCCTCCTTTGGCTGTCCAGGAGGGCATCTCTTTCTGAAGAGGCAGCAGTGCCAAAAGGAGCAGGGGTTGTGCCTCGTGCGGCTCATGGCACTCTCTGGGCACAAGCGTCCTGCCCTTCCTTCAAGCTGACCTGTGCCGCCCCTAACTGCCTCTGTCCTGCGAAAAAACGGTGGGAGAGGGGGAAGATCGGCCTCCAGCAGGTATTTCTGTGGAAATAGCGAGCATCAAATCCTCTCTACCTTGGCTGTACGCTTCCAGGAAAAAGAAATGAAAACCCTGAGGAGTGAAACGAGCATAGCGAAAGTGAAACCCTTGGCAGTCGTTGGGATGCAGAGAGGGTCCGCGCTTACCGGGGTGTTGGTGCTAACACACAGACGTGGAGATGTGCTAATATATAATGATTTTCAACATATCTCTTTGTGTGTTTAAAGTGCTAAATCTCTGCTCAGGAAAAACATTGGTAGACTTGCTTTTTCTCAGATTCTTTCTGTAAAATTAAGGCATTAGTGTGTCTGGTTGCCAAAGGTCTCTCCTTGCCCTGTCGTATCCACGTGAGATACTGGGAGCTGACTCATGGAAGACAAAACAAATGCAAATCGCAGAGAGTGTAGATTATGGATAAGTTTTTGTTTGTATGGATTTTTTTTTTTTTTTTAAGCTTCCTCTATTAACAGCACCTTCCGTGGCTGTGCTGTGTGTGTTTACAGAGAGCGAGTGCACCATCCGTGCACTGGCTCTGCTGGTAGGCTGGGATGGTTTGGGGCTGCCTTGCCTGTCTGAAATGGGAGTGAAAGGCTGTGGAGAGGGCAGGAAAGCGCTTCATCACAACCCACCTTCCTGCGGACTCCTACTTGGGTCCGCGTGGTGTTTGGTGGGCGCTCTGCCTCGAGGGCTGCTGGTGCGTAGGGTGGTTTTCATTGCCTCAAGCTGACTGTATTTCCCTTGGAAATCGGGGCAGCGGGGCTTTAACCTTGACGCGGTGGTGAGGCAGAAGTCCCGCTGC
>NW_010269056.1:0-2714 GCF_000690775.1 Eurypyga helias
TCTCCCTGTCCTTAGCTCGACCCACAAGCATTCTGTCCTGTGTTTTCTCCCCTGCTCAGCTGAGGAAGGGAGTGACAGAGCGGCTTCGGTGGGCACCTGCCCTCCCACCAAGGTGAACCCAGCACACAGCCCGAGCAAGAGCAGGCTGCAGAAATCCCAGGCCCTGGAGACCGGGGGGGAAAGGCCGCAGCAAAGCAGAGGTACCCTGAGTGCAAGAGGCTCTGGTGGGCTCAGGTGGCAGAGGATGAGATTAGAGAACACTGGAGCAAAGGGGAGATGCACAAGGCCCTGCTGAGCCCCCATGGGGTGCACCCTCGAGCGCGGAGGGGGGCAGATGGCCTTGTGGGGACACTGCAATAGGGAGATGGGCCTGAAGGCTGTCAGCAAGCAAACCCCACTTGGGCTGAAGAGGAGTTGGTGCAGGGGCTGGACAAGTGGCCCAGCGTCTGGGGCCAGGGTGTGGTGACCACTGGCATCAAGGCCAGCTGGAGGCCAGGGACCAGCGGTGAACCCAGGGGCAAGGGGCACTGCCGGCAGGTGGGGGGAGGTGGTCCTTCCCCTCTGCTCTGCCCTGCTCTGGGTTCCCCAGTGCAAGCCAGACCGGAACATTCCGGAGAGAGCCCCCAGGACAGTGCCCTGCGGAGCCCCGCCCACTTTCTTGTTGTCACGGTGTTGGTCAGCTGGAGCCATCGGCCCCCAGAGACAGCAGGAGGGAGCTGTGCTGGCACACGTTGGCACTCTCGGGAGGCAGGCTCTGGTCAGGCAGCGTCAGCACCAGCACCAGCACTGCGCTTCCCAGTCTCGCTGCTGTCATCTGGGACGCGGCCTTGGTGCACGGTGAGGGCCCTCCTGTCCCGGGCAGGATGGGCCAGGCCAGCAGCTGCTTTGGCTCCAGGTAGGCTCCCTCTGTGGCTCGGGGACACGCGAGCATGGCCGGGCCCTGTAGCAGCGGCCTTTCTCACGCTCTCTCCCGCTGTCTGCTCTGCAGGAAGGCTCTCACCGAGGCTGAGGCCGTGCTGAGCGCTGATGTGTGGCTGACCCGGGGCCAAAAGAGGAGGGAGAGGCGACTTGTCCTCCTCAAGGAGGAACTGGTGATCGCCAGGCCGCAGTAAGTTCCTCAGACCCCAGCTGCCTTTCCCCCAGTCCAGCCCCGGCCCTGGCACCGGGCAGGGTCGGCCTAGCACCAGCCCCAGGCCCCGCAACCTTGGTGCTGCTTGCACCAATGCCTGTCCCAGGGCAAGTGGGGGACAGGGCTCTGCCTGGGAGGACCCCAAGGAGGCCACCTCCAGCTCACTGCCTGCCTCTCCTCTCCGCAGACGTGGCACCACCCTGCGGCCACAGCTCTGCCTGGCCCTGGACCAGCTGTACGTGCTGAGCGGCGCGAAGGAGGCGTCGAGAGAGGAAGCGGAAGAAGAAGGGGATGCAGGCAGCCATGAAGTCAGGATCTCCATCATCCTCCTCTGGCCGACGGGCTCCTGCATTGCCGATTTTGGGTGAGTCCTGCCCCACGTCCTTCCCCACAGGGCAGGGCTGTGCAGGCACCCGCCTCTGCCCACGGGCTGGGGGGCAGTGGGGCCTGACGCTGTCCTCTCTCTCTGCAGCTCCCAGGCCGTGAAGGAGCAGTGGGTGAGCACACTGCTGAGGTAAGCCGGGGGATACTCCAGGCAAAGCCGGGGGGTGGGAGCGCAGCTCCCCAGTGGGGAAGGGTGCCCCCGTGGCTGCAGGCAGCTCTCGGGCAGAGCTGCCTGATGAGAGAGAAGAGGCAGCTTGAGGCTCAGCCAGCTCTCTCCCTGACTCTTCCCGGTGCACAGGACGCCAGAAGGGGCTAAGAGAGCCCGTGTGATCTGGATGCAATCAAAAAAAGCCTACCCCTCAGGTTCCTCCTGAGGGTTTTGACCTGCCGCCAGGCCGTGAGTGTCTCTCTGGTCAGGGCACTGTCCCCAAGCACTGGTCGTCCAGCCAAGCAGCCGAGGCATCACTGCTCACCTTCCTCCACTCCTTGTCTCTTGCCCAGTGGAGGAGGACGTTATGTACTCGGAGGCTGGAGAGGTTGATGGAGGGCCAGGCGGAGGTGAGTATGGCTGCCTTTCCCCCACCTCTGGCTGTGCCGCGGTGCCAGGGATGTGTGGTGAGTGGGGGGAGGGAGGGTCCTGTGGTGCCACTCTGGGGGCGGAGGCAGTTGGGGAATGCTGGCATCTCCTCGCTGGCGGCACTGGGAGGAAACCTGCCACGCAATTCGGGGAGCCTGGGAGGGCCGAGGGTCCCACCTCTGCAGCGCTCAGACTGCTGCTGCTGGGTAGCTGCTGGCCAGTGGCCCTTTGCTGGTGCGGGGCTGGTGTCTAAATGCAGCCGGGTTCTTGCAGGATGATCCCAAGCAAGGGCCTCCAACGGCCCCGTCTGGCAACTCGGTGGGACTTCGCCACTCAGCAGGTGAGTTTTGGAAAGCAAGGCATCCTCCTGCAGTGGGTTGAGCTGTGATTGCTTGTCCCTTGAGTGTTGCCATGCGGGTTGGGCAGCCCAAGGGAGGGCGGCAGCTGGGGGATGAAGGACACCCCCTGGGCAGTGGCTGTTGGGCATGGTTCTGGGGGGGCACAGCCTCTTCTGCTGCCCACAGCTGGGAGGAGGGCAGTCCGAAGGCTGGGCCAGGCAGTCCCGGTGGGACTCTGAGCTGAGCTGGAGCCACAGTTCCTGGCTCCCTGCGCGTCCTGCCGCAG
>NW_010269056.1:2726-5315 GCF_000690775.1 Eurypyga helias
CCCGGCCGCTGCTCCCAGCACCACGCTGCTGGCCGGGGGGTCTCCATTGACAGGCCCTTGCTCTGTTTTTCTTTGCAGCAGGAGGGAGCAGCAGCCGGAGGAGGGGGCTGCCCTGGCCCCTTGCTCTGCGACAGAGCCCGGCCACTGCCCAGGCGCCGGGGCAGGCGAGGTCCGACTGCAGCGGGGCGCTCTTTGGGCAGCCTCTGGCAGCCCTCTGCGGGGAGGCCTACACATTGCCCCGGCCCATCCAGGTAAGCTGGCCTGGAGAGGGGGGCCCCAACGGATGCTCTGGAGAGGCGGTGGGTGTCCCCAGGAGCTCCAGGGACTCTTCAGCCCCAGCAAGGAGCCAGGTCTGGGGCCCTGCTCTGGCCAGCACTGGGGAAGGCAGCTCCTCAGCCAAGGCACTGTCGTCCTGCCTCTCCTTCAGGAGCTGCTGGCTGTGCTGCAACAGGAGGGGCCGTCGACGGAGGGCATCTTCCGCAGAAGTGCCTGCAGGACAGAATCTCAGGAGCTGCGGGAGGCCCTGGACCGCGGCGTAGATGTTGAGCTGGGGAGCCAGCCTGTGCTGCTGCTGGCTGTCACCTTGAAGGTAAGTGCTTCTGAGCTGCAGCTGGAGGAGCTGCTGGCTGGCCTGTACTGTTGAAAGGCTCACCTGGAGCCCTTGGCCTTGCAGGATTTCCTCCGGAGTATCCCCTCCAAGCTCCTTGTGAATGACCTCTACGGGGACTGGATGGCAGCAATGCAGAAGAGCAGCAAGGAGGAGAAGCTGCAAGAGCTGAGAGCGTGAGTGTGGGCAGCAGCCTGCCTGTGGGGCAGGAGCCGTGACCGCTGGCTGAGAGCCCTTGGCCAGTGGCCCAACACAGCCGCTGGCCCTCCCCTGCCTTGGGCGAGGCTGGGGACGGCTGTGGGCAACATCTGCTTTATTAACCTTGTGTTCCTGCTCCCTCAGGGTGGCCAAGAAGTTGCCTGCGGCCAACTCTCTCCTCCTGAAGCGAGTGCTGTCTCTCCTCCAGCACATCGGCCACAACGTGGAAACCAGCAGGATGAGCTGCAGCAACCTGGCCGTCTGCGTTGGGCCCAACTTGCTGAGCGCCCCCAGCGAGGACCAGCTCCCGCTGGAGGCCATGCTGGAGGTGACAAAGCAGGTAGGCTGGATTGAGCAGCCGGCTGCAGAACTTCCCGGCCCATCAGAGCCTGGCTGCTCGTAGGCCTCTGGATGCCTCCTCCCTGGAGCAAATGCTGGCGGGGTGTCTGCCTGGGAGAGCAGCCCCACAGCCGTAGCCTTCTGCGCAGAGGCAAGGCTCGGGAGTGGGAGAGGCTGCTTGGTCCGTTTGCAGGCAGCTGGGTTGAGACCAAGGGTGTGATATGTGCAGGTGAAGGTGCTGGTGGAGTTTCTGATGGAGAACCATAGGGAACTGTTTGGGGAGGAGACCACGGACCTTTCCAGCCCACCAGCCGAGCGGTCGCCAGCCCCCGCGGAGAGATCCCAAAGTAAGTTGTGGGACTGAGGGTTGTCACAGGCTGGGGCTTGGGACAACAGAAACCTCAGGGTCAGGTCGTTTCAGGCGGGGTGGGGCTGGGCATCGAGTGTTCTCCTCTCAGCCCTGCTGGTCCTGTGGCCCCTGTTTGGGCACGGCCTCGCGGAGCATGAACGGTTTGCTCTGCAAGATGAGCTGAAGCCTGCAGACAGGCCATCGGAGGGCTGAAGGCAGAAGCGGTGTAGGGCTTTGGGTGGGTTTTCCTCGAGGTGTTTTTCACTTGCAAGAAGCCACTTGGCTGCACATGCTTTTTCTGTTCAGGTCTGCATTTGGAAGAGCAAAGTGTGCCAGCTGACACCAAGCACGGGGCCGAAGAGATTCTGGGTGCACCCCCGTCTCCGCTGAATGTCCTCAAAGAAGCTGGGGATGAGGTGATGGTGGGATCTGAGAGGGGAGAGCTACGTCAGGTCCCCAAACACAGTGTCAGTATCTCTGGTGTCAGAGGGCAGTTTCTGATGGGGCCAAGTTGCTGCTGTTCCTCTGCCTGGCAGTAGAGCTGGTGTGTGTTTGGGTTATTGCTCCACCTGCCGGCATGGTACATAGGACCAAAAAACGGCCAGGTTGTTTCTCAAATGCACTGGGCATGTGCTTCATCAACCAAAATGCCCACAGGATACCTACTGAAAGAGAGAGGAGAGCAGCTGCAAACTGCAGAGGGGATTTGCTCAGCTCCTCCTTCGTCAGAGCTTCATCAAGTCTGTTCTGGGGGGGCAGGGGGACAGTGCTGATGAAAAGTGGCTGATGCAAACGGGGCAAAGGGTTCTCCTCTGGGGAGCTACGGTAGTTGTTTGGCAGAGAGTCGCTTCCCGCGGCAGGGTGCCCCTTGCCAGCCGCCAATTCCAAACTTTCTGTTGTAGGCACCTCCAGCTTTGCCTCCCACCACCCCCAAGAGCGAGTCGGACTCCCTGGGGTGCCCAGCAGAGCTGGCCAGCTTTTCAGAGGAAAGAATGTAAACCGAGCTGGTTCGGTTAAAACGGGAAGTGACTGCAGTGCATTGTGGCTTTCCCTAACTAATGTCACTGTGGGCTGAAAAGGTTTTCAGGCTGTTCCC
>NW_010269056.1:5332-7071 GCF_000690775.1 Eurypyga helias
GGGGAGAGGAGAGTGGAAGCTGCATGGAAAAGAAGCAGAGGACGAAGTTTTGGGGGGCTGGAGCAAGGAGCAGGTGCAGGAAGGCGCAGAAGGACAGGAAGCCCAGGTGGGTACCAGGCTCTGCTGGCCATCTTTCTCAACGGCCAACACTGCTCTCAGTCAGTCCAACTCACCGCTGAGGGATGGTGCTGCGCTGGGTTCGGAAAGAGCTCCATGGCAGCTGCCCGAGGGCTCCCAATGGAGCCCTGCTGCGTGCTACAGGCACACTGTGCATCTCTGCACACGCACAGGTCTCGCAGGGCATTACCCATGGGCATAAGGTGGCAGAGGCCTCCCGTAGCCAGTGGCTGCAACAGCTCTCTCTTCTGGGCCAGGAACAATTCCTCGTAAACGGTGTTTGCCAAAGAAGGGGGAGCCATCTCCTGCCTCTTCTCCTCTTCTTCCTTTGTGGATTTCTCAGAGCTTTCTGCCACTGTCGTTGCAGGCCCAGATTGGCGTTTGCTGGCGGAAGCGCTGCGACTCCGGCACTCCGGCAACTGATGTCCACAATAAAATGACCTTTTCTGTCTTGTGACTGTGTCTGCCGTGGGATATTCTGGAGTGGGGAGCTGTTGGTTTGTGGTGAATCCTTGGGGAGGAGTTTGGGATGGTCCCATGTGCCAGCCTCCTCTTCCAGCAGGCACCAGGTCCGAGTTGAGGTGCTTTAGGCACAGAGTCACACTGGAAGGTGAAGGCTGGAAGGGACCTGTGGAGGTCATCCCGTCCAACCCCCCTGCTCAAGCAGGCTCCCCTGGAGCAAGCCGCCTAGGACCACGTCCTGGTGAGTTTTGGCTGTCTCCCAGGAGCAGCATCCTGAGTTCAGAGCGAGGGCAGGACACAGGCAGGGCACGGTGCCCAGGAAGGGCTAAAGGTCCTTCTGCAGCCCCCGGTCCCTGCAGCCGCCCTCCTTGCACCCCGATTGTCGGGCAGTTTCTTCAGACCCCCCTACCTCATGGCAAGGGTAGAGATTAACTTCCATGCTGGGTGCTGTAAACGCGTCAGCTCACCCAAGAAGCTTTTGAAGCGGCTCCAACAGCAGCCGGGCACCTGAGGCTTTGGGCATCGCGGTGTGAGAGGGGGGATGCCCGCACTGTGACAGAGGAGGAAGGATGAGCACTCTCACCCTTGGTGAGGGAATGCGTTGCTCCTAAGCGCGCAGGTTGCAAGTTACGATTTACAGATTGCCAGTTAGGAATTAGGGAACTTGTGGGTTCAAAATCTCATGAAATGAAGTGGTAAATGAGTGAATATCCTTGTTAAACTGGTGTGCAGAATGAGCCCTTCTTTGCCACTTTGTTTGTTTTCCTCACAGGCTTGTTTCAGGGGCTGTGTCCTGCCTTGGGACTGGCTGCAGTCTGAACTCATCCTGCTCTCCGGATCATACAAGGTATCCCCAGCGAGTGAGACTTTGCTCCGACAGGCGTCCTGCTGCGCACTGGAGAAGTTCAGAGCTGAATAATTCCTTTTGGAAGCACCTTTTGTATCTGACTTAGAAAACGGAGGAGAACAGGAATATTGCAACGGTGAACTATGGGGTGGACAAAACGTTCTGCCCTATAATTTCTAAGCGTTGCACTTTGCCATCCATTGTTTCAAAGTTGCTTTCCTTCCCGTAATTACAGAACACTGATCCAAAGTGTTGGTGTGTTGGAACACTGATCCAAAGTGTTGGTGTGTTGGGTGCTTTTTTTTTTTTTTTT
>NW_010269056.1:7096-8540 GCF_000690775.1 Eurypyga helias
TGTGTTGGTTTTTTTTTTTTTTTTTTTTTGTTCCCCAGGGGTTTTCCTTGATTTCCATTTTCAATAATAATGGTGAATAAACAAACAAGCCCCCGTCCCTCCCCCCTTCCCTGACGATACACTACCTAGCATTTAAAATAGAGAGAACGTGCGTATGTGCCACCGCACACTTCAGCTGTGAACGTCTCAGTGTCTCACAGAGTTCATAATCCTCGTTTCCAAGATGAGGAGGAAACAGAGGTGCTGAGAGGGAAAGTGGCTGCGGGCTTAGCGGGTCGGTGGCAAAGTGGGGCAAGAGTCTCCCGAGCCTGTACTGCAGGCGGAGGTGAGGGAGCAGAGGAGAACAAACCCGTCCTCACTTAGCCAGGACAGCGCAGGCCCCAAGTGCAAGGAAGGCACAGCGACCCTGCAGGGAGACCAGCAATTCACGCTACAAGCTGTGGAGCCAGCGCAGCCTGGTTTCCTCTTGGTTTAGGTCTAAGAGGTAGTCCAGGGTTGTCCGATGTCGGCCTTTGGTGGTGAAGTCATGGGGTTCCGTTGTGGCCTTTCCCTCACCGAGGGCTCTGGTGGGTTCTGGCTCCTCAGCTTTGTTGCCTGTTTTCCCAGGACTTTTGCATACTGGAGAATTTTTGAGCTTTTCTCTCAGGTGTGACCAGTTTGCGCCAGTGGAGTCAGAAAGAACTCATCCTTGCATGCACACGCAGACATGTCTGTCTTGGCGTCGCAATACAGGGGGTACCTTTTTCTGTGGAATTATGCCATCAGTAAATATTTTAACATTGTAGATCCACGGCTTTGAACTTTCTTTCTCTGTAAGAGTGTTCTGAAAGCAGATAAAGGGTTGTACAGCAAGGATGTTCATGATGTTGATTCAGTAGCCACTCCTCTTTACTCTTACAGGAAAATGCTTCCCAAGGGGAGACACAAAATTGGACTTCCAACTTTGCAACTGCATCTTCTTTGAACCCTGAGAGACTCACTGTGAAGCAAGCCTCATTCAGGTTATTCATTTGATGAATAACTTGAGTGAGAAAACTGGCCTGCAGCCCTGCTGCCTTGGGTCACAGTCCTGCCATATCTTATTACCCAGAGAGGGAGAGGTTGAATGTGAATTTTGGTGTGAAATTCTGCGGTTGTGCTTTCCAAGCTCTCTTGATTTGTGAACTCTGGAAATCGTTTGGGGCGCTGGTCAGCCTCCTGGATGGTAAATTGAGACCTACTGATAAGAGGTTGGTTTTCCTAGTCTTAATGAACCCATTAAAGGTAGGCTGTGGATGCCACAGGTCTGCTGGCCAAAAGTTGAAAACCGTTGCTCTGAAGAACACCCCTGGTATTTCAGAAGTGATTCTCATGGCGCAGGAGAGAGCTTCTTTCCCTCTGAGGGCCAGAAGACGCTGCACCATGAGTGTATAGAGTTTCATGGATGGTGTCACCATGAGTTCCC
>NW_010269057.1:0-39689 GCF_000690775.1 Eurypyga helias
GTGATTCTATGATTCTATGAAGGACAGCACCTCATGGGAAGAACCCACACTGGAGCAGTTCATGAAGAACTGCAGCCCTGGGAAGAACTCATGCTGGAGAAGTTCATGAAGGACTGTCTCCCATGGGAGGGACCCCATGCTGGAGCAGGGGCAGAATGTGAAGAGCCCTCCCCCTGAGAAGGAAGGAGCAGCAGACGCGTGATGAACTGACCATAACCCCCATTCCCTGTCCCCCTGCACCACTCGGGGAGGAAGTAGCGAAATGGGAAGCAAAGCGGAACCCGGGAAGAAGGGAGGAGTGGGGGGAAGGTGTTTTAAGATCTGGTTTTATCTGTCATTGTCCTATTCTCATTTGATGGGTAAGAAATCAAATTAATTTTCTTCGCCAAGTCAGGTCTACTTTGCCTGTGACCGTAACTGGGGAGTGATCCCTCCCTGTGCTGGTCTTGACCCAGGAGCCTTTCCTGGTAATTTCTCCTCCCCATCCCACATTGGGGAGGAGTGAGCAAGTGGCCACATGGGGCTTTGTTGCCAGCTGGGCCTAAACCACAACAGTCAGTATCTAATTTGAAGATGTCTTTTTAAAAATTATCAATATTAAAATTGATTTTTTGAATGAAAAAAAAAAGTTATTCTGTTATCCCTCAGTAATCTTTGAAGGTTAAAGCCAAGTTTTAAAGACATCTATGTACTGTTCTATTGGACTGTCTTCAGATTGCAATTTGACTGAGGAAGGCTTCCAAATGACAAAACTGACACTGCACTAATGCTATCATCTCCAACAGTTTAGCTCAGGCACCAAAAGTGATGTCAAGGACAGATCAACATCTGAGATAATTCACAAAATGATTCAGAGTATACAAACAGGCATAACTGGCTGATTTACAATTCAGTCCAAGATTGTGTAAAGGATAGCATTAACTTAACTACTTCCATTAATTCTACATTGCAATGTTAGTAATCCATTCAAAAACACTGAAATTTTTTTCCAGTGATATCCCATAAAGGAAGGAACCCGTATGATGCTTAGAGACATTGCCCAAACACAACTCCAACTGAGGCAATAAGAAACTCAGATGATTCTAATCAACACCACATATTATCAGGGACCATGTCAAAAAATGCTTTCCTAATTAGTGATAATCCCTTATTTAGAACTCAGATAAGACTTGGGGTTTTTGGGGCTGGTTTCATTTGTCTTGTTTTTCTGGGGAGAATAATTCCCATATTCAAAGAAATACATATATCTGCTAGGCAAAAATAGATGTATTATGAACAAGTTAATACATATACTAGTGAAAAGAGGAAGAAAAAAAAAGAAATATAAGAGAGGCTCATTGGGCTACCTGTTACAATACCTGTTTTGTCATAATCACTTAAAAGATTCATATGTGTATAGCTATAATGCAACTATTTTATGCTTATTAATTTTTCATCCATTTTGCTTCTTGTACTAATAACTTCTCATGCTAGAATTCAAGCCTTTAGACACTACAGAATAAAGATGTTTCCCAAACATATCATAACATGATCATACAGAACATTTATTGTATTCCATTTTAATACACTATCCCTACAGATATGTTACATAGATGGATACACAGATGAAACTTGCATTGAGGGATTCTAAGTTATGTGGAAAAAACAAACAGGATTCAGCTATCCAAAGGCTAGTTTTACTCCAGAGCCCAAAAACTCTGGGGAGGAAAACCACCACAAAGAAACAACACAATAAGCAACATATTTCCCTATTTCTACCACACCAGCAGACCAAGAAATCCTCCAGAACTAAGGCTGCAGCTTACAGGCATGCTGTCTCCAGTGATGACACCAGTTTAAGATGTTACCGTCTTTTCACCTCCCAACATTTTTTTCAGGCCTGCTTGCACAGCACACTGCCTGTCAGATATGCTAGGACAGCTGAGGAGGTGACACAGAAGTGGAAACAAGTAGTCAGTGATGATAGAGAAAATATTTTCAATGAATACTGCTGCCAGAAAAATGATATATAAAACATCACTTCCCAAGCTTGTACCTGTGCGTTTTCTAGAACCCAGGGCCACCTTTTTTCCATAGTATGTATATGTAAATTAATGCATTTGGCAAAAGGGGGAAAAAAAAAAAATCCATCACTTTCCAGGTGAAGGGTGTCCTGATGTCCATTAACAGAAGCTGACAGCTGCTTGTTGGCACATCACTACAGTTATACACTCACCACAGATGACTAGTTCCAAAAACATTAGTTGAGCACATGGGCCATTTTCCAGCAGCCTGTATTCCAACAAACAGCACATTTCTAGTTGGGTTTTCTTCATTTACTAGTGTTTGATTAATTAAAATTATGTAACATGATTTCACATAGGCATTCTCCCCTTTTAGATTTGCTGTGGGCTTATGATGTAACATGAGTGAGCAGACCAATAAAGAGCTTCACACAGGACAATTAAAATTAGTCATGTATTTATTTCAACTTCAAGAGGGCAGACTATGCAATAAGAACATTTTCCATTAGAATCTGACACTAGAATTAAGAAGGAACCACATGAAGAGAAACTCAAATATATAATCATGAACACGAAGTAAAAGCAATGATTAAAACAGAGGAAAGTGGGTCATAAAGCACTACTGTCTGCAATGATACGACAACTAGAAACACACTTCCATTAGAAGCATGTGGGATGAAAGCTCTGGCATTTTACTCGGGAAACCACCTCACTTCTGATTATGGAGAGACATTCGGAAACAGTAAAGTACATGAAGACTTAATAACAAAGTTATCAGCTATACAGCAGAAAAAGAAGCCAGAATGAAGATGTAAAACGAGAGGTGCAGTAGGTCACCACATTTTAACAGGCATTGATGGGAACAACTGTTTCTACAATCTCTTCATTTATACAAATCAGGGGAAATTCTTCTGTGTAATATCATCATCATTTCAGCTTACATGAAATTAAAAGCTGTCAACAGGCAGATGAACTAACTGAAATTTCTGAAAGGGAGCATATACCAGAAAAATATTCTGGCAATAAAAGCTGCTTCTCATGAAACGTAACTATACTGCCCCACCATCAGTCGCCCTCTACCTTTTCATTCTGCCTATTCATTACACAAACTAACAACTCACAATTTATGACTGTGCTGCCATGATGAAGATACCACCGTGACTCACATCTGCACTTGAAGTACCACAACATTTAGATGCACCAGAAGACTGCAATCTCCTCACGTAAATAATATAACCTCCCCTCTTTTTATTCCAATATTGAATAAAATTGGGGTTTTATATATATATATATATAAATACAGTGATGCCTGCTCACTCTGGTCCTACCTGACACAAGTGAAAGAACCTGCTATTCACCCTGCTGTTTGGGCACATTTTATCAACACTGAATCTCATCAGCAAAATTCTTCTGTTTCACAGGAGCCTACAATCTGTCCTCAGAAAAAGTCTTTAGCTTCCCACAAGGGAGGAGAGACTCACCTACAGTTTAAGACCAGCAAGAGTTCCCTCACTCAAAAACTGTTTCAGTTGTGGTTCTCAAAATAACTTTCTCAGAAGAAACTTCTGTTTGTGCTTAAACTGTTTTACAACATGCCAGGAACCTTCTAGGAAGCATCAAAAGCGCAAGCTCATCAAGACATCCTATGCAAGAAGGCTAAATAAAATTTTCAGTTCAAATAAAAGGAAAAGCCTGATGGAAATGGCGAAATTATACACTAGACTGCATGAAACAGTTCACCTCACACACTGTATACTCAGTTTATGAACAATTAGTTTTTAACATAAGAAGAGACAGTTGTGCGTTCTTCTACATTTGGAATGGCAAAGCTTTTACCTGAATTAAATATTAATAATTTTCATTATGTAGATTTTCTGATACAGGTTTTTAATCTTTTTCAGTTCCTGTTGTGCTTTGTTGAGAAATATTTTATTGTCACCATGGAAAAAAGAAACAAACTGTTTATTATGATAGCGTAATCATAAGGCTTTTAAGAAAGCCTTAACTGCCGTTAAAGCCTCTATAAGTGAAATCGCATCTCCAGTAAAAGCAAGTGAGATTAGACAGCATAAATTCTAAATACAGTATTTATGGCAAAACCAACAAAAATCTAACAACAGTAGAGAGAAAATGCAAGTCATACTTGCAAATTATTTTTTTTTTCCCCTTTACATAAACATGTAAGCTGACTAAATAAGTAGGCTGGATATTTGTCTCTTTTTGGAATACTGATAAAATTTTCATCACATTGAGGAGTTTCAGGGCAAGCAAAATTACTTTTACATACTATAATTGTCTAGTACACTAGAAACCTGAATACTGTTTCTGAAATTCAACTCTTCTTACACATGCTTCCACCCTCTTTTTATTTTTTTTTAATAGAATCATAGAATGGTTGGAGTTGGAAGGGACATTAAAGACTATCTAGTTCCAACCCCCCTGCCATGGGCAGGGACACCTTGCACTAGACCAGGTTGCTCCAAGCCTCATCCAGCCTGGCCTTGAACACTTCCAGGGATGGGGCATCCGCAGCTTCTCTGGGCAACCTGTTCCAGTGCCTCACCACCCCCTATGGGAAGAACTTCTTCCTGGTATCTAATCTAAGCCTCCCTGCTTTCAATTTAAACCCATTGCCCCTTGCCTTGTCACTAAAGGCCCTTGTGAAAAGTCCCCTCCAGCTTCCTTGTAGCCTCCTTCAGGTACTGGAAGGCTGCATTAAGGTCTCCCTGGTGCCTCCTCTTCTCCAGGCTGAACGACCCCAACTCACTCAGCCTGTCCCCATAGCAGAGGTGCTCCAGCCCTCTGAGCATCTTCGTGGCCTACTCTGGACTCACTCCAATCAGTCAATATCCTTCTTTTGTTGAGGGCTCCACACCTGGATGCAGTACTCCAGGTGGGGTCTCACAAGAGCAGAGTAGAGGGGCAGGGAAGAAGAGGAATCCATTTGTTACTCTGGTTATTTTTTAAAAATTCACCTTCTTCCAACACAGATATTTTTCCTAGAAGAATCCCAAGCCTAGGAATTTTTCTGGCCATCCTATATCCTCTCTAAGCTTAAATTAATACAGAAGCAACCACAGGACATTAACATGAGAACCAGATCCTATTCAGTCACATGATGTCTCTGAAGGTCCTTTATATACAGAGACTTTTTAAAATTATCTCCAGTAGCATGAAGTAGGGAAGCAACCATTATCCCAATAGATAGAAGCAAAAGGGGGAGTAGAACTAGGTTACAGGCATGCAACTATGCACGCACACAAAGCAGTCATTAATTAAGATATGCCTGACTGATAGCAATGCAATCACTCGTCTACACGGTTTCTCAGGACTAGCATGTGCTTTTGGAAACTGGGTAGCCTTCTCCATGGCTCTGCCCCGTTGGCGTTGATTATGTATGATTAATGGTTTAAAGGAACAAAAAGAGAAAGGTCAACTTCTGAGTTCAAAACAGAGCAGCTACACGGGGAGTAATTAAGATACTTGTGTAAGCATGATTAATAAGCACAAACTGGCACACTGTGCTGTAAACAAGATGCAACCAGATGGTTAGGATGAAAAGGATTTTTCCTAAAAAGCAATTTTTCAATGCCTTGAAAGTTGGCTTATTTTCCCCTCTCTAAGCCTTACACAACTCATTATCTACACATCCTAAAAGGAAGAAAGAAATAGTAACCCCTTCAACATTCCCCCCTTCCTGGCTTTTTTCATACAGATAACTACAGTTTGCATGTAAATGGCTTCAACTCATCTTTGTTTAACGTTGCCTTTTATGTCGAGTTTCATGAATTGCTAAGCCTGACAAGGTTCACTGGGAGTCTTTTAACTCCCACCCACAAGTTCTCCCCGGCTGTCATGTGACTGGCAGTATAGAGGGATCAGCAATGGCATTTATGGGGAAAGCGGGAAGACAGGTGTCAGAACGGTCCAGCAGGCAAACCGAACGAACACTAATCAGCTCTGGTGTTCTTTTACAATCCATATCTAATTCACAAGTTTCATTCTTTCTGAAAAACAATTACTAGGTTTTGAAGTTCATTGTGCATTTACTCAACTGTCTCTTCACATTAACGTAAGTGGGAACAAGAAAAAAAGAGTCAGCAGGGAAGGTACATCAAAAGATCTTAGGGCAGATGAAGGCTTTATTTTAAAGTAATATAATTACAGATGAGCATAATGTTTTACAATAAATTTAAATGTGGAGTTACATCCTTATGTGCTAGGAAAATATTGGTTGGTTGTCTCTCGAGCTGAAACTGGTACATACAAATGACTTCGCAGAGAGAAGAAAAATAAACAAAAAAATCTCATTTCAACATCAAAGAAATGGATATTAAGGCAACAGTGGGAACAAGAGAATCAGTACTGCGTGTGAAGTAACTACAAACATAAGAAATAATCATAAAACATTACAAAAGGTTTATTTTGCACATTTCAAATTTCTCTCCGTTCAACATATTTATTCTCCAAAGGTAAATTTCACCTAATCTACATCTAATTTAAAAAAAATAAAAAATACACCACAACTCTACATTGCCTATTGACAAATCCTCTTAAAGTTTGAGTATATAATCGGGTAAAGCCTCAGTTAATCTTCATTGGTTGTAGCATTACTGACTCCAATATCGGGAAATTTGGCTTTGTGTTATATAATGTTAGGAGACATCTTAAACTCCAACATATTTTCTGATAAAGTAAAGATTTCTTAGGCACTCCATTGTCACCCTCACAAGAAGCTACAGACATACAGCATCTGTTTCCAAATAATCCTTTTCCTTCATGTAAATGAACATCCTTTCAAGTAGTTCCACGCAGAGAATAAACACTCGGTTAGTGAAACAAAAGAGGCCCTATATCAGGGCTTCACTGTACAACCATTACGTTGTCCAGCAGCAGTGCTTGATGTTTCAGCAACATAAATCCAGAAATCTTTTCGCTATGAGGAAGTTGCCTATTCAAATATACGTTTCTATTAGAAACTATATAATACTCAAGTGTTAAGTGATTTAGAAGTTTTCTTAATACCTCAATTGTGATTCTAGCAACACAATGGGCACCCATCTAGAGATACAAAACTACCTGAACTTCCTATCAATTAGCCACAGACAGGTGAAAAGCATTGTTTAGTTCCATATGAGTAAATTGTGGCACCTGAAAAAGCTGCATGGTACATAAACTGCTTTCCCTTTTTCACTGAGCATATCTTTCAATTTTTAGTAAGACAAGCCTGTATCAGTCTTGATTTTAACACCATCCATTAAATAACTCTTCCTGGACAGGCAGTTATCATGAAATTCTGTAACAACGTCAACATACAGATTGCTAGCATACTTGAGCTTTGAAGATGTTAAAAAGGAGAATTTTACTAAGTTAGTAATGACCACTGATAGGCTAGATCTTCTAAGGTCACCTCTCTAATCCTAGATACCCCATAGCTCAGAAATGGGATTAATTTAAAACCATCTAATTGTCCTGCCAAGAGTTTGGAAGTGGAATGATTAAAGCAACTCATCTCCCGATATGCTGGTCTCACTTATACAGTTTTCAAATTCACTTTGCAAAAGCAATAAAAATTATTATTGATTGTGTCTGGAACTATTGTTAGGATAAGTCTCTGGAGTCCAAACAACTCCATTGGAAAAAACAAGCTCATGTGAAATGTGCTTCCATTAATATTTGTGTTATTAGTTTATATGGGATGAGTCAGCCTATGGCTCCATCCCACAATCAATCATTCTCATACTATGTTTCTGGTTTTATCTGCTGATAGTAACAACAAAAATCTAAGAAAACAGACAAATCAGCATAGATGTTACTCACCCATGCCAAAGGAAAGCTGAATAAATAATTTTGTGCTAGGTATATTCTACATATTGAGAGCTTCAGCTGCTACTGATTTTCTTCTCCACAGGCTCTCTCTGATTACAGCTCTCTTACAACAAGTGTATGTATTCAACACCAATTGGTAACTTTTCCTGAATTATTTCTTCTGGTTTGGGGGGGGTGGGGTGGGGAGGGGGGTTTCTTAAGTGTTTTTTTTTGGGGGGTGGATTTTTGTTGTTATTTGTTGTGTATGTTTTGGCTTGGGTTTTTTTTCTCCTTAAACCGCATCAGCATGCTGAACAATTTATCAACTACACAGAAGGCTTGGAGTTACAAAAACTAAAAGCCAAAATGAAACAGATAGCCAGACTCTACCTTTTAATGACCTTTCAGCTAAAAGGTTCTAACATTTAATGAAATACAAAACTATCAGAGTTAAAAACTACATTCTTTAAAAATGCAAAGAATATATTTTCATCAACACTTAAAACTAAGTTTTCACACACAGACTGAATACAAGTAAATCAACACTAAATCCAAACTTTAGCTGAGGAATGTTTAGAAGGTTCATCCTCCAAAGGAATTTTGAGAAAGCTTTAAACTTGTCCCAGCTTAACTAATCCAAGCATACATAGTAAGCAAAACAGTATTACATGCACACAAGTTACACAGTTAGCTCTGCAACAAACTGAGCACCCAGTGTCCAGCACACTGAGCACACACTGCGTATCTCCTCCATAGTACCCCAGATTCAAGTCAGACAACTCATGCTTATTTTATCTATGTTTGTTTGTTTCTTTCTTTCCTAAGCACAAAAAGCAGAGTATCATGTTACCTTAACTGACTGAGCTCCATATTAAAAATGCTATTAAAAAGTCAGGTTTATACCACTATTTTTTAAGTATCTTCTCCTGTAAGACCACATTGGAGCGTGCTCTTGCATCAGCTGTGAAACTCGACCAGAGAAGGACGACTATATACTTCTATTTACTTCTGGTGTCTGGCAAGACATTCCCATTAACATCTGTGATTTCTCAACAGCTTAAGAGAAGAAAATTATCCAGTTAAACATAGAAACAATCACAAACCAGAAGCCAGTATGACTGCACTGGGGAAACTTGCACCACAAAGTGTTTTTGTGAAGATCCTATTTCAGAATACAATGCACACTATGGACAAACACTGTAATTTTCCCAGACTGAAAAACAAGTATCAGGTCACTATAGTCTGTTTTATGTTTCTAAACCAGTCCTACCGTGGCAGCATCTCTAGTTTGAGTTAATTGTGAGTGACTTTCGACATCAGGACAACGCTGTTCCACACATCAACAAAACTGAGAACTGACAGGTAGACTACAAACAATGACAATCACCAACCAGCAACTAGGTTAGCTTTTTTTTTTTGGAGGCCCTCGAGGCATAGGCACTAGTGCAGAGACTACAATGAGATATGCAGATAGAGTCCATACGGTCAAACAACCCTGGTTTTCAAACAAGACTCCACTAATACACAAAGATGTCACTGTATGGTATCAATAACATTGATAACCAACAACATTTTTGCCAGTAACAACCTTTAATCATCTGTGTCTCAGTGTTTGAAGTGATATATTTCAAAAATGTCAAAACTCTCAGTGAAATGTGGTACTAAAATGAATAGTCTGTTTGCTCTCCCTATTGATATACCAGGTTTCAGACTGTCAAAGTGCTTTTAGTTGTAAAAGAAAAAGTACAAAGTTGTTTTGACAACTACAAAAAGATTTATCAGTTACATGTACCTGCTGAAGTACCTAGATTCTCAAAGTGAAAATGTGTGTATGCAAGATTGTTAATACTAAAAGTTGTCAAGTGAATATTAATACATTAATGTAGCAAAAAAGATAAAGTTTAAAGTGTGATATCATATAGCATATTTCCATGAGCTATGGTGTGTTACTCAACAATACTACATTAATTTTCTGTCTGTTTTGCTTTTAGTTGGTATAAGACTTCTATTTGAATTTTTTTGTGCTTGCAAAACTTCATTTCATCTGTGCTGTAAGGCGGATTTATTCCTTTTTTAAATCATGCGTAATATATCTGATATGTGTAAGTATACAGCAAAATGCACATACACACAGAGAGAATAATTCACATTCGTCTTCTCTCTCTCACATAGCTCACCTGAACTAACATTAGGCAGAATAAACACAACATGGACATACTCCTGAAAGTATTAGATTTCAACTTCACACCATGGGATTATCATTATTATTAGCAGGAAAAAAGGGCTGTACTGCATCTCATCCAAATCCTCTGCAAACCAGAAGAGAGAGATATTTGCATCTATTTAACTGTTGCGGTGGCAAATAAGAAAGCACAAAACCCTTTCACGTACTACTACTATTATTAAAATAAATACCTTGAATAAATAATGCATACAGTTTTCATTCTTTCGTAAGCCTAAATTAAAGAATATTAGTCAGTCTTACTGGGACAATCTTAATGGGATATTCCTGAAATTTCTAAGTGCTTGCAAGCTGTTTTACATTTGCTTTAAGAAGCTCTGAAGGAAATAGACTTCTATAACAAGTATTCAGCATTCATAGTAAAAATACCAGTGGTAGACAGTAGTAAACAAATTTAATTCACAGTTTAAACTTCACATTCCTAAAACACACCATGGAACTGGAAATGCTACTTTCTGAAAGATGGATTCAGTTTAAAATTTATAAATTCTACCAGCTAAATAGTTGTGAGTTCATTAGAATGCATTTCACATGTTAAACTAGATGTGATTATAAAATATTCTGTTAAAATTTATTATATTTAATCATACTACTTTATTTGATTATTGCATTAAAATAATCATTTATTAGTTTCTGATGGGTGTTTATTGACCATATGAATACTGCTCCATATGAACTCTTAACATCTCTGTTTTTCGGAAGTAATATTCCTAGAAAACATGATTTTCAGCTCACTTATTTTTTTCTCCTGTAGTTGCTACAAAGAGAAATGAACTTTCCTCAAAGTTTTACTCTCCATAAAAAAATCACCATGTCTAACAATTAGTACTTCCTACATTACATTATACAGTGAGGACAAGTAATAAAGCACAGAAGAACTACCACAGGTTTTCTCCCTTCACTATTCCCTGTAAAGCTTGAAAGTCTGTAATCTGCTGAATTCAGAACTCATCAGCTCAATAGGAAGCTCATTCTTTTATCTTCACCTAGATTAGTAACTGAAACTGAGCTATCTTCCAATACCTAAAAATAGACACTGTGTCTTGTAGGTGTCTTGTTTCAGCCTCAAGATAACACCACTAATTCTAGCATCAATTAATAATATCACCCTTAATACAAATGTATGAAGACTTCTGCTGTCTTTTTGTCTGAATTTATTGTATTGAGACAGAGACATTAGTGTAGATTTATCATGAAGAAATCCCAGTCCTCTGAGAAAGCCTAAATTATTCAATTCCAAAAAATACACTACTATATACCTAATTATAGATATAAATGTATATTTATAAAGTATATAGATATTTTATAATTGGATAATTATATTTAGATAATCAAGTATCATTTTTCTTAGATGATACTGGATGTCTTAAATAGGTTTCCTGCTCACACCTACAAAAGTTTTATTCAAAACTTAGATGGAGCTTTCCCCCCCCCTCCTCAAACTCAGCAGAAAAGGCAATTCTTCTCAAATATGCCCCATAAACAAACTTAAGGAGACCTGTCAAGAACATGAAAAAGGTGGAGACACCTATAATGCCATTGCCTGTGAATCCCATCTAGCCTCTCTAACAAAGGCTGAACAAACTTTAAGGAAACCCCATACGCTCGAGTCTATTCCATTCTCCAGAAAGAATCCAGAAGAGAAAAAAACCACAAACCCTGAATTTTTAATTCTCAGAATACACCACTACTAGCAAAAAAGACTGATGCAACACATCTGTTTTTCAGATACAATGAAACAGCAATGCTATATGTAGCTAAAACAAATCATAAGTGAGAGACTGTGAATGTAAAGCAAGAAAGCTAACCTTACCTCCTTCACTAGCAGTACACTGTCGCAAGCTCTGCTTAAAACCTCTTTATTTTTGGGGACTGAAGAGGCCCCAGTTCTTTCCAACAGCAGACCATCACTGTATGTTTCAGTTCCAAAACGTTATTACTAAATTCTTCGAGTTCATCATCCCTCTTTGAAAGTGCTGAACTGCAAAGCAAACTCTCTTCTTCCCACCAACTCCTCTCAACTAGAAGTGAGATAGGGATCCTACACACAAAGTTGTGAATAAGCTCCAGGTGGAAGCTATCTAAGTCTTAGAAACTGAAACACCTGGAACAGAAAATCCATTTACCCTTTCCAAGTGATTTCAGCTGTGGCACAGGGTGGAGTGAGGATTCCTCTTTGCTACTGGCTTAATAGGCTTAAAATGATAACTTATTTCAGTCAGTTGCATTCTCTCAAGATTACAGTATGTACTGAAAGCCAGAGGACAATCAGCTCAATGAGAGGTCACTTCTCTCTCACATCCAACTTTACTTTTCTCCTGTACTGTAAAGTAGCTTTTAGAAATAGTGACTAAAACAAACAAGAAATTCATATCAGACTCACCCCATCTTCACAAAATAAGAAGTATATGGAAACTCTGCCAAACGGAATGATGTTTCACTGCCTTTTCCAACAGAGACAATGACTTCAAAAACACAGTCTTTACGGACAGCAGAAAAAAGAGCACATGTAATTTCCAACCGCTTAAATGGAAAAACACAATTGACGACTTTCAATTTTAAGAATAACCGAGCAGCAGCTCAACAGTTGTTCCTCAGAAAAGTCTTTCCAGTGTGTGGACTGCTGGATAGACCCGTGGCTGAATAGTGAGTGGCGTGTATCTACGATACGGATAATTAGAACTTGTTCTTCCCCTAACAGCCCTCACCCGAAGTGTTTCAGAAAAAGTCCACAAGCTGCTGCTCAAATTGATACAATCAGCAGCAAACACGACTCAAACAAAGACTCAGTGCTGACAGTCTCCCAAAGCAGACAACCAGCTTCACTGCCAGCAGCACAATTCCTGAGACACAGTCAGTTGTAACAGGTACACTGACCAGAAGTTCTTTCTTTTACTGCATTTTTACTGAAGAGCAGCACACTTTGAAACAGCTGTCACACAGATACTTCCTTCCCACCATGCCACTTCTGCCCCCCCTTTTTTTAAAATATATATTATGGGGTTTACTCTTTTTTTTTTGGCTCTATCACCAGATTGTTATACAGCCATACTCGGTGCTATGTTCATTCAAAGAAACAGCCTTTTCCCAAAGAATGTAAACTAACTTGTTTTTATTTTGGTTCTAGGATTTCTCTGGTTTACTATTGATAAATACGAGTTACTAAGAGGACAAAAGTATACTATAATGCCTACGATAAACCACCTGTGTCTTAAAAGTTCAACAGTTGCCTCAATGCTTCCACTAATTCACAGGTGTGCATATCTCTCTATACTTTACAACTGTAGGAAAGCACAGATCTGACTCATCTCACACCAAAATTGCTTAGGAGATTTTAGCACAAGTTACCAAAATTACTAATGGCACACACACCCTACCCCCCAAAAAAGGAATATGTTAAGGCTTTTAGCTTGAAATCCAAAACATGGACAAAGATTTCAGTGGATGAGGGAAGTGTACACCACTGTACTATCTAAAGTAAAACTCACCTGTCCACACCAGGTAATGGGCAACATAGACCACAGACATGAAGGGGCCCTTTAAAGCAAAGTAAAACTCTTCTTGCCCAGCTGTGACCTTTCTCTTGTCAGACTCTCACTGTAGTATCTCCTCTCCCACTTTATATATGTACAAGTAGGCAGGCCACAACTGGTATCCACCTGGTCATCTCTGCCAGCTCCATCCACTCCCCTAGCAGGGACTAACTCACCAGTTCCACAGTTAGTTGGGGAGATCATACAATACACGTGCTGGCACTCAGTCTCCATAGGTAACAACCTAAAAATTCATGCTTTATTTCCTCATAAGAAAAAAAAAAAAAGTCTGAGTGTTTATTATCTTAAAACAATTAGTACAATAGGTGTCTATATTCATGAAACAAAGCTACTGTCAGAAGCAGAAATCTGTGCATAATGGTAACGTGCTGTTCTTTGAGGATGCATGACTTCTCCTAATACTGATGTAAATTATTCATACTGTTTGGATGCAGCCTGGATTCACCTCATGAAGCATATGCCACCTAATGTTGCCTTCCACAACTCAAAACAACCTCCCACCACTCACTATCTAAATCCTTGTTATACCATGACAAACAAACGAAAAATAAGGTTTCTCTACATCTATACAATTCAGAATAAGGACAAAATAAATGCCTCTCTCTTCACAACTTTTACATCAGCTCTAGATCCTATTCTTTCAAGATCTCTGCCTAAGGAAATAGCTGTTATTAAAGCTGCCTCAAACAAAGCCAAGTCAGATTTACCAAAGACTACCACACAGATTTCTCAAAACTGACTAAAAGATTTTTGATTGAAAGCTTTAGGTAGTCTTAGCAAGAAAGGATTTTGCAACATATGAGCAGTTGGTCAAATTCAAGAAACACAGCGGAAAACAGTACCAAGGCAGAAGTAAAGTTTATATCCAGGAGGTGGCCTCAAGCCACCTTGGCCAGCCCCTGTCCCAAAATAAAATATTAACGATGCTGTGAACCAGACAGAAATGGGCATTGCAGCTAGGCAGAGATGAAGGAAAAATGTGATTATGTAAAAGTGCAAGCGAACAATTATAGGTCATGTCATATGAAGGTTCGCTTTAAAGTATTATCAAGACTGACTATATCTATATGAGCAAATAGTGAGATCCAAATGGAGCAGACCTCCAGAGTAAAACCTTTGATGCCAAGAACCCAACGTCCAACATTAGATGAGTTTTGGAGGATTTTAGTATGTATTTGAAACCTGTTTCTACACAGACTGAATGTTCATCAGCAGCTAGAGAACGTCAGATACAGCTCTGAAGAACATCCTCCAGTTCAACTTAATTAGAAAATAATCCAGACTCTGCAGAGCAAAATGCAATTCAATAAATGTGGAAGCGCAGAAGAGGTGTTTCAAAAGCACAAGCCTTATCCAGACTAAAAGGGCAACTTCCTAAAAGTTAGTGAGACCAAAAGCAATACTACTCCTTTGGACTAGAGAAGAGGAAGGGCCTAAATCAAGGGTTAGGCAATGGAAGCAGAGTATAAACATAGGAGTCTGTTGAGAGCCAGAAGCATAATTGTGAATGCTAAAATTATTTTCTTAAGGCTGCTTCTCCTTATTATAATCTGGTTTGACAGAATAGGCTTAGGTAATAGTTTAATACATAAAGCCATTGAAGAAATTATATGATAGTAAAACAAGACTTCATCTGGAGAAGTGAAGTATAGTTTAGAATTTAATGCCTGGTTTTCTCTGTTACGAAGACATTCAGAAATTGGTATATTTTTGTTTTTTAAAAAAGGCATTTAGTCACTGATTTGTATGATCTGAATGGAACAATGAAGTTCATTCAGAAAGAATCTCTGTAACGCAATAAATTGCATTAAGGTACTAATTAGCAGTTTCTTAAGCTATGCCTGATACACATTGAACCTGTGACACTATTAGGAAAATTACAAGTTCTGTGGAACCCAAAATTTATTTCTTTCTTATTTCCTTTCACTAACAGTGAAAACAAAGGATTTGTGGCATTTCACTGGTAACAAACTATTAGGAGAAAGGTTTAGACTTAATTATTTAATAAAGAGAATGGTTATCCTTTCTTATTTTGGTTAGATTAACTGTATCTGGCAAATCAGAGTCTAAGAGTATACACACTAGTACTTATGACAGAAAACTAGAAAGCTGGGGCAGCAAAGGAAACATTGAGAGATTAGTGAATGGATCGTGTTCTTGAGGGCTGTCACAAGGAATTGGTAACATGCTTACTGGAGCCCATGCAAGACCAAGACCAAGCTGAATCCAGTAAAACACCTAGCAAAATGGCTAAGTAAGCATTTTACAGGCTCCACTCAGTGCTGATATGGCTGTAGCCTGTCACATAATATCTAAACTCTTCTCCATCTTCTATTCATTGGTGTGTCCTGAGCAGCTGGAATTTGACAGTGATGACAGTGCTTTTTCTTAGCCAACTTTTTTCAAAATCTCTTCCCCCATCTTTATGAAGAATATGGTAATTCACTCACATTTCCATGGAGGAAGGTAATATTTAAACGCAAGGCCGTATAAACAAGCAAGTAAGAGAAGTGGAACAGCACTGACCACTCAGTTTGGTGCCTGCCCAAATGTGTCCTCACAGTCCTCTGCATTAGAACAGACACTGAAGTGATCCACAATGTGCTACCTACTATTCTTATTAATACCAACCTTCATAAGCAGTTGGAATATCACTGTCCATACTGAATTTTTCTGACGCTTGTTTTACTTTTTTCTTTTTTTATAATGGCCTACTTACTTTGTATCTCCTTATACTTACGAGGATAATATTCCACATTTAACTGCTCTTCTTTCACTGAGTCAACTACACAGGCAATCTGACAGCTGAATTATGTATGGCACTGCTGTCAATCTCAGAGATACAAATGTCTTTCTCCTACAGCCAACAACCTCAAGCAATTTAGTACCAAACTTATGCAACAATAAGCAGAAGCAGAGCCATACCTCTACTTCCCAATTATACCTCTACTATAACCACCTTCCTTTTTTTTTTTCTTGCAAGCCTCCAGATGGACAGCACTATTTAAATTTTACTTTAAAAGAAGGAGGAAACCAGCCTAAAAATCAACACACTTGCATTCCCCATCTTGCCTTCATACTGCATTGCATAAGGCTGATGGCTTATTAAAATTAACCTGCATCTTAAGACAAAATTTTTCATAATACAAAGCATCTCATTTTAAAAAGCTATAAATATTTCCAGGAAAGCTGTATTTATGCAAACACTGCCACCCTAGGCAGTTTATACATAGGTGGATTAAAAAGAAAGGGCAGGGAATGGGTCAGATGCAGAAGAAGATCTGGTCACTTCATTTATTTACCTAATCTGCTTGGCTATTGCTGGCCAAGTTTGCTCTTGGAACAATGAGAAAGGCCAATTAATTTATCAATCTGTACTCTGCTCTGCCATAACATATTTTCCCCTTGCCAACAAAAAACGTGTCCATTATCAGCCAGGTCCCTGTCCTCCCAGGCAGCTCGTGCAGCTGTATAATTACACTTCTTCCCTTGACAACTTGCATGATTGTTTTCCTAACAGTATATTACTTCGTTAGTACTTTCCAATATACGTTATTTTTAAACTGTCACTTTTGCCCAACTCATCCCAATTCGCACTCGTCTGTTTATCATAACAATCATTAATAACTGTCACTCCACGCCATCAATTTAACGAACTCACTCCCTCATTAGCATGTTCTAGCATTTGTTCCGTAGAAAGGCTGATTATTTTCTACAACAGGCCAAGCCAATTACTTTAGTGAAATGGAATCACATTAATCAAAACTTAACAAGGTGGCAAATTTAAAGATATCAGATTGCAAAAGACAGCATAACTAATATGTCAATGTCAGAGGTACTACGTAGGTATGCAGCAGCTGTACTAAATATATCTCTTCACGAAGGCCACATGAATTTTGACATTTCATATGATCTGACAACCACCAAAGTGATATTAGAAGGCTGGAGGCTGGGCTGAGCTGTTCCCAATGACTTCTGTAGATTCTGGCAAGGGCAGCAAAGAAAGGCAAAGAGGGAGGAGAAAAAGGAAATGGTGACCACGTATGTCCACAACGCCTGGTAGACGGCACTTTAGCATGTCCCTCTATGCCAGGACATTTTCTTTTACACTTTAAATGATGATGCTCATCAATTATACCCTGACAGCTGCATCAGAACCAGCTGTAAACATGCAACATACAGCAGTGTGAAAATATGCTGACACAACAAATACATATTATAGTTTTTACCTTACAGTCTACATTGCAGAGAAGATGGAACATGTTTCCCGCAGCATCTTTTTCCTTTTAAAGAGAAAGCTCACACTTTTATTTTTCTCTGTTACTTCCTAGGAAGCTTTTAAGTCAAGTCAAAGAGCTTGCACCCCAAATCCTCACACAATCCATCAGTTCAAATATTTCTAAATACACTGGGGTTTATGCAGCAGCAGAAGGTAAGCACTCATCATTAGTCCTTACCAGTTTGGACAGGAAATTACAGCTTTATTAAACACATCTGAATGCCCTTTGGTTTTCCATACAGATAGCAGCAAACGCTCATGGCTCATTTGAAAAAAAATACATTTATTTAAGAAGTGGGGCAAAATATCCCAAGGCTTACAACTTCTGTTGTATAATATTATTAGGCTTGGTTATATCATACAGTTCAAAAAATTGCACAGTGATTCATTTTTTACAACTTAAATAGCTATTTGCTTCAGTTGCCAGCTTGAACATGATAAATGTATATGATAAAAAAGAACAAAGAGAAGGGCCAGTTCTTATAAACCTACAACATTAGTCAATGTATTAACCCATTCCTTTCTAATTGTTGGCATTTTAGTGTTCATCATGGACAAGTTTGCTCACTTCAACAGGTGTTCTATTAAACATTTGGATTTAGACAAATATATGAGTATACAAAAAATCGTTCACTTTTATTAACCTCTAAACTGCCAGAACTATTAAAAGGCAATGTTAACCCATCAGCAAATTTAAAATCAGATGAAAGCAAGAGTAAAAGGGAACCTCAAAAGATCAAAGGTCACCTCATCCATCCATAACTTATGATCAAGTTTTTGCAGATTGCAGTCAAAATTTTAGAAATAAATTAAAAAAAAAAAAAAACAACCCACCCTTCTGAGAAGTTGTACTCGTTTGCCCATCCCTATGTTTAATTTATTCAGCCTATACTCCTTCTGCTACAATGTGAGCATTAAGTCTTAACTCTTCCTTTGGTGAATCTGCAGAGCCGTTAGTTATTATGAAAAGGCAGTGGTCATTTTTCACACATTTGCAGGCTTATATACTTCTTCCTCCCAATATGTAAAGCTACCCAAAATTTAAGTTTTTCCATTTCACTTATAACCATCAAAAATGCCATTTTGATTTCCAACATAATACTGTAATGCAGATAGTAAAGTAATTAGGATTTTTGCCAAAATGTTAAATTAACTCACTAACACACTCAGCCTGCTTAGTAATAGTTGTCCCATATGATATCAACCAGTATTTATTGGTTCATTATTTTTAATTACACTCAAATGACACATTAATATATATTACACCTTTACTGAGAGGTGTCATAACCTAAGATTTAACTCTTGGATGGCTTTATCAAGAAACACCAATTGGTAAGATTAATACAAGTAGTTAAAAAAAACCAAACAAAAAACTCCACAGGAACAAGATTTATTACATTTGAGAGCACAAGTATGAGAGACAAAAAGTGCAGATGGCTTTGAGGGTCACTTTACTGACACAACTAAAACTCTTTCTCTGCAAATGATGACAATTTCTTCTCTTTTAACTGGTATTTTTATGATTATAGGGAAATGAATAAGCTCAATAAAAACAGAAGCTAAACCACTATCTCATTACATGCTTGAAAAGACATCAACAGATGTCATTCTGGATTTTCTTAATCCAAGACAACCTATACCTATATCATTATTTATCTCAAAAGACTTCAGCAGGTCCAGCATAAAATACTTCCTCTACCAACAACGTGCAACTAAGTATTTCACTTAAACTATTAGGTAGTGGTGTCTTACAGTGTTAAGAAAGAAACTGTCATAAGGTATTTTATAGCTATCCAAACTCTAAAGAAAATTTGTATTTTATAAAATACAGTTACTCTACCTGAGGCACCCATGACTCCAGAGCAGAACATGTTGAATAGGGCGAGGATTTTCAAAAGCTCATATGAAGATGTTTTTTTATCAGTACTCTAACAGTGCAAATAATTCCCAGCCTCTGAAAAAGTATGGTGTAGCAGTAATTGCAACATATGAAATACCAGCCTGCAAGAGCACTGAACCCTCTGGGCCAGACTTTTCAAGCATTTGGGTGCCTAATTCCCATGGACATTTCATTATGAGTCAGGGCAGATAATCTGCCCCAGGTATTAAGTATTTAGGAACCAAGACTAGAAGGTTACCCTATAGCTTTACCAGGCCCAGGCAGAAGAGAAACCTGTATCACTGAAACAGTAAGTCTAAGTACCTATATTTTTGTGAAGGGATTTAATTGAAGGACTTTATTAACAGGAACTAAGCCTTTATACCACCCAAGTAACCGACTTCTACATCATGTGTTTCCATAGACAACCTATAGCACACAGACATTAAATGGACATGAGGTTCACCGAACCACCCAGAGCCAACCAGCTGAAGCAGAAGCACACGCCAGGCCAGGCTCAGCAAGCACTGCCCCTGCCCATCACCGACGTTCCACTCCTCTGTGTGTCAAGGCTGTAGCAGGGAGGTTTTCTATTTCCACCCCCACCCAACCACCACTCTGCTTAAAGACATGATCCATTTTCCTCACAGCCATAACTATCACCATGATAATAACACAAAGTACATTGCCCCCTTTTCTCCTGCATTCAATACAGAACTTTTTTTAAGTATTACTTTAAGGTTTGAAGTGCAAGTTAAAATGACAGTCTACAGTAAAATAATGGATACGTGTCTCAAATTATTATCACTAACTACTGCCATTGAACTGTATTTCATTAATTTGGTTATTGCTTGGAGGACACCCTCCAAAGCAATACATTTGGGTTGGGTTTTTTTTTCCTCTTGGCCATCTTATCCTTTCATATCAATTAATTTCCAAAGATGACAACTTGAGCTCCTCTTTGTAATGGTTCTCACTTTGTGTGAATAAATTATGCATAGCAGTATCACTGCCTCTGTTCACAACCATTCAAGAGAGAATATATTCCCACCTGATGTATAATAATTTGGAATTGACCTGCTAAGTATAAAAGTAAATAAAGTCCTCTACCAGAGATTATGCTAAAAGCTCCATTGTCATCCCTTCCTGTGAATCAGTTAGTTAGAAGTGCAGCATGAACAGACA
Organism: Eurypyga helias; assembly: GCF_000690775.1. NCBI lineage: Eukaryota > Metazoa > Chordata > Aves > Eurypygiformes > Eurypygidae > Eurypyga > Eurypyga helias. Next base: position 20,951 of record NW_010269057.1, read on the forward strand.
CTTGTCTTTTTTAAATCTTACACTATGAACACCAGCCCCTCTGAACTGCTTCCAGGAAAGATGTGGTGTACATATTAAATGAGTGTCATGAATATGAACATTATAGCAATTGAAATAAAATTAAATTTCTGGATTTTGAGTGATCCAGTTCTTTTAAGATACATGTAAAAATCTAGCTCCTGCCTTTTCACCATGTGCTGCATACAGTGTCTAAGATTAATCCCACAGGATTTTTTTTTTTTTAATTTCCTATTCTGCCTATCTTTCATCTTCACCCCAGACTAAGCAGATGGATGTGAATTCAAAGTTTTCTGATCTTTAGCACAAGTTATGGAGGGTTATCTTTGGCTGTATATCTTTCTGCTGGCAGCACTCCCTTGGTGATGAAGGATTAACCACCACAGCTGTCTCTTCCCAGAATGATGCAGTGCAGCGCTCCTCAACACGACAGCATCACTTAATCTTAATGTCCCCTCTTCCAGCGCAGCCGCGCAGGACAAAGCCAATCAACATCAGATGCCACCAAGATGGACCTACTGCTTGGCCCTGGAGTTTTTCACCCTCGCACACCTATTAATCAACATCATCCAGCCCAATCCCAGCGTTCACTTCTTTCAAACCACAGTTAAACTAAGCCAGGTTTTATATTAACGGACCAAGAGATATAGAAATCTAGCCAGAGATGAAGTTTGTATACACAGAACTATAGTGCAAATTCAAATCAAGCTTTAAACCTCCTTACAAACAACTGTGTTTATTTCTTTTAAAGTGTAACAACCTGAATTTCTATTTCTGACATATTGAAACTCACTATTAAGAAAAGCTGCCTCTTATCTTTCAAGCTTCCGAAGTCTTAAGAGGGCATAACCACATCTTGAGCTTGATATATTTATTAGGAATTGTGCTATCCCACAAATACACAATGCAGATGGCTAAAAGTTCCTTAGTCTCAAACACACACTTCTGCAAAAGCATATTATCTTGCCAAGATTTATTTTCTCTACTTCAACCTATTGTATGCAGACTATTTAGTGTTTTCCCCCTCTTCTATCTACTGTTCCAGAGCCATTCTAACATAGCTGCTTTCTTTATCCCACCTCCACCCCCCCTTTTTAAGGCTTGCAAGTTCTGAACAGCAAATGCAATAAAACAGTAAATTATAGCTAGAGTTTACTAAACAAATGCAACCTAGTTAAATTTAGAAAAATCTTCACTTTTGCTTACATTTGCAATTTTACTGCTGAACTACTGGTATTTCTTACTTATGCAACATTAAAATGTATAAGAAATCCTCTTGTGTGCTATATGCAGCAACTACTCTTGATTTATAATACCCAATTTAGAAAAAAAACCCCACAACTAAACCTGATTTAAATCACAGATTACTCTGTAAAACACAAGCAAGGAACTATTCCAAATCCTAAATGTAATTTAAACATATTTATATTTTACAGTGATATATTTTCCCCTATTCCTTGTCTTACTACTGTAAACTCTGTAATTATATAAGCAATTTCCCTCAGGTCACAACATTGATCACAGTTATATATTGCTCAAGTATTCCAAAACATAACCTGCAATAAAATATTGCTGGACATCACTACATAATTTCACACAAAGAAATGCAAAACTGAAGTTCAAGAGTGCTGAATTTGGCAATGGGGTGTTTTCAATAGATTATTCATTTCTTCCTTACTCCACCATTAACTGATTGTTGTTGAAATATCACCAAAAACATTTACATTCCGACACCAAGAAAGGTGTAAGAGAAGAGAGTAAGGGGGAGAGCATATGAAACAGTTTGAATGGGAAGCCAAAGCGTGCGATCCCTTTAGATTATTCCTTTCCTTCATTGCAAGGTTACTATATCAGTCACCCCAGAACGTGTCACAGTGGTATAATACACTGGAAAGGCTCACAGCAGAAAAAACCCACAGGAGTGCAGCTCAATTTTTAGTGTTTCTGGTTGAGCGAGAGTTCTCACACACTTAATGAGAGGAAAGTTCACAGCTCTCAATGCACTATGCAAATAGATGTTATTTAGGAGCAGTTAGCGTTGGCATGTTGCACAGCTGAGCTGACGCACCAGTCACTGAACACTAGTTAACAAATGTGAGGCTCCCCTTCGGGAAGTTGCTTGTAAAAAAGGGAAATGAAGAATTGAAGATAAGAAGAAGGATATTTTAGTTCACTGTGCAAAAGCAGTAGTAATAAAAGGCTGAAGAGCCTATTCAGTACCTATATTACACAAACACAGCAAACTGCAACCGTGAGCATTTGCTTTGATACTGGTCTCAAGTAGTTGAGCAGCTTTGGTTCATTACCAAAGTTCTCAGCATTCAGAGTCATTCAAAGAGGTTTGCCACACACACTTTCTCAAATAACTCTGAAATTTCAAAATTATAAGATGTGGTCACCTCACAGACCTGACAGCAGTAACTGTCACCTTGCTGCAACCAAAGCAAACTAACTTGTAGATAGACGCACAAAACTAAGGCTCGGACTATACAACAAGCCGCTATGGAGTCTGACCAAATTCTGCAAGGGGGACCATGGTCCTGCAGGCCCTGCTAAAACTCAGTATGAGCTTTTATCACTTGCCAGAGATCATGCCACACAACTGAAAAATGTGACTGTTTCTAACAGCGCCGCACTGCAACGCAGTCTTGTGCAACATTATGCGTGTCTCAGTTCTGGGAAGCGAGTTAGCAGATTCCTGGTCCCCAAAAGGGTCACAGAAAACTGTACCCAAAAAAAAAGGAACAAAGATAAACACAAGCAAGTTTCAAGCCGAGCAGCTTGGAACTCCCTCTACTACCTAACACGAATGTGTGAATGATAAATTGCAAACAACACTGGTAGAAGAGAGTCAAGTCAAGCCTTCAAACAATAAAGAAGAAATCCTCACAAATCTCATTTCAGAAAAGTTACCTTTTCTGAAAAACAGTGGAATGCTAACACAGTGTATTGCAGAACACAACTTGCATGTTACAGGCAAATACAAAAGATTGCCTTTAAGTGAGGATGGGTCAGTGCTTCACCTGCGAGCTTCATCAGCTAGCAAGGCTCTCCATGCTTCAGAAAAGTTCACGCAGGATAAGTATCAGCTCATTATCAAGCCCTGTGGTTACTGATTTCAGGTACTATGTTGATCTTGCCTGATATCCTCTAGCACATAAATAGGCAACACACCATCTTTAGAATAAAATAGTAATATTTCATTCACTGACACACCATGAACAAGCACTGATCAGAAAACATGTCTTCCAAGTCACAGGTGACCTGCTACACAGTTTATGAAGGAAAGAGGAGAACCTGCCAGTGAAACATTGAAAATTTAATCAGCATTTGGTAATTTTCTAGTGCAACCTTCTTCTGAAGATTTTAAAGAAATAAGATCTTTTTCTCCAGACTCTTCCTGAAAGATATTGTTGCAAAAAAACCTGACAGATCTCTCCTACAACCACGTCTCAAAGCCAACAGTCCCAAACCCAGTTTTGGCAGAGTTCAGTTCTCTCTAAACATACAAGTTCCAGTATCAGAAACCCTCTAAGCTTTTCTTCCTCTCATTGTAAATCACATCCCCAGTTTTTTACATATCTATCATTGCCAGCAAAGTCGAATAGCAGCAACAGTGCAGTAGCTTTTTTTGATTGCCTCTCAACACAGAAGTGAAAACATTTTAAATACTGAATAGAAGTGCCTTGCAGCCATCCAGTTTGCAGCTCCAGATCTCTGTTTTTTAGGTCAAGTATATTATATTTTCAAGCCAGCGAATTGCCATGAACATTGCATAAGGTTTTTCAGATATTCTTCCACCATAAATTTAATATCTTAATTTCAGGTTCTGAAGTCACATGTTTATTTACCCATGTACACCACACATTTAAAGAAAAAGAGGCCTTTTGAAAACTGCAACCAATCAAATAGAAAGGCAGGGACTTTAGAAAAACAGTGGACTAAAGCATCATAAAAATAATTATTAAAAAACAGATACCAGATAAGCCAAAACAATACAAAGGTTTGACAAAATTATCCAGGAAAAAGGAACAGGGTGGGTTTTTTTTTTTGTTGTTTTTGTTTTGTTTGTTTATGAAAAATTGGAAATTATTGGAAATACTCAACTTGCATCATTTGTCTGTTAAGTTTATCGACAAACACCAACCAGTGAGAAGCACACAGTTAAGTAGGGCCTCAGCTCTTGAAAGCAAGGATTTTCTGAGCATTTTTTAGAAGGCCACAGCAGAATCAAGATCACACTTTCTGTCATGGTTTTCATGCTTAAGAGGCCAAAACTGCCACTTGTGAAACCTTGTGCTTCCCTGGCACACTAGTCTCTGTTACAGATGGTTGCAAGGGTTCATCGTCTGAAAGACTGAAATTGAGGGAGTATCTAAGACAGTTTATGGATCAATTTGCTCCCATAATTTGAGGAAGAGTCCGTAAAAGCTTCTCTTTCAGTAACCGCTGAATGATGACTCTACCAAATTTTCAAAAGTTACCAGGTCACTTTGAAAACAGCGTTTCAAATTTTAAGACCCAGACACTCAGATATTTTATTGACTATTTTCTTTTTAAGAAGGCTGGGTTAAAAAAAAGAAAAAATTATGTTACTACCAGACAGCAAACTTCCCACAATAAAATCACAGCATCATTAAGTGACAAAGGGGTTAACTTATCAAATCCCATTAACTATAATCAAGGGCCTTTGTATTCAGCTTATGCCCTTGCTTGCATTTGTCAAGGGATGGTAACAGACGGCTTACAAACTCTCTTCTCATTACTAATTCATTTTTCCACACACCTGTTAATTATTAGCAGCACATAATTATTAACAAAAACCATGCATCAAAGAGGTTATTTGGATATATTGTCACCTACATCTGATTAATGCCAGTGGGGAAAGCCATAAATATATTTCAATGTGCATATAAAATTGGGAGGGAGGGGGGGAGACGGACACAGACAGACACAGAGGACACTTGGGGTGGGGGGAAGTTGGGTGAGTGGAAGTGTTTTATGCAGCGCCTTTTTTTTTTTTTTAAGTGTAAGTTAAAATTATTTATCATGCAAAGCTGTGCCTCCTCACCCAGTCTGGACCAACATTGTCACAGAGTGATTGTTAAAATTAAGTGGGAAAGGAAAAAAAAAAATTGTAATTCAGTAAATGAAGATTCTTAATGGTTATTGCTATAAAGTGTCTAATACCAGCGCTATTAAACAAAAAAAGAACACACCACACAAAACAACATACAACATGAGAATGGGTTTTAATTCCAAAGTTCTGGGTAGACTCGAGCATACCTAGTTAAATCCCCTCTAGTACATTTATGATGTTTCAATTGCCAATAATGTTCTTTGTGTCTCATTATAACAGGCTGCTGCAGAGGTCTTTGCTTAACATTGCCTCAAACAAACATAGCAAAGACAAATTCTGTAAACTTAGTTAATAATTTCTATAAAGAGCATGTGGAGACCCAGTTATACTGCTTAAGATTATTGTCATTTATAAAAGCACTATGTGAAGAGAAAAGGCATTTTAAAATATAACTGATGGCTATTCATCTCAAATACATCATCTGTCATGAACTTAAGAAAATACATAGTTTTTAGCCAAAATAATTTCAGATTACACAAATTTTAGTACACACTGAACACATATATAAATTCAAGAGCTCAAAGATCCAGCTGCAGGGAAAGTAATGCATGTTAAGAGAAAAGGCACATGTTCTTCAGAAGTTGATTTAAGACATATATTAAGAGTCAATGCAAACTAAACCAAATGCTTCCAAAGTCAGCTTCCTAAATATTTCCTCATTAAAAATGAGTGTACAGAACATAACTGTCTCGATATTCAGCATCACAACACTTTATGGAACTGCATTACAAGAGAATATAATGGAAAGCACTGGTTTTGGCAGAGGATAATATTCCCTGTTGAAAAAGGAACCAAAATCTTGTCTTATATAGCATGAAAAAGGGACTCTTTTGCCAGTGTCCAAAAGGGATGAAGGAAAGACCTTAAACCAGCTCTACTTTAAGACTAAACAGTGATGGCAAAAAATGAATAGGGGATAATCTAATTTCCCTCTGAAATAAGGAGGAGGATTCAAAGTAACCCACATCATAACAAAATGAGAAAAAAACATGTAGCAAAATAAAAACAATGGAAAGAAAACCTCTATTGACCAAGCACCTCTCTTCCACAAAATACCTGTAGGTACATTTAGGGTATTTTTTTAAAGATATTCCTGTTGATCATTAAGGAAAATTGAAGTGCACATCGTTCTTTCAATTCTCTTCCATACACAAAGGGAGTGTGTTCACTCATTAAAAACTAACTTGCAAGGACAAAAAAAAAAAAAAAGTTTAAGAAATTAAAACCTCTTCTTTGTTCAAAAGCCTTGCCAGTTTCAGTTCCTAGTGATTTATTTAAATAAAATGTTAAGTAGTAGGTGTTAATAAAATTACACATGTGATGAAATGACTATTCTTTTAAAATGTGATCTGTAATAAATTTTATAAATTCTGATTGCTAGTTATTCAAGCCGTCAAAGCTTTGCCAACAATAGCCAGCAGAGGTCTATTACTGAAGTAGTATTAATATAGACATCATCACCAATTCAAAGCAGATAATAAAGGACTGACACATTTATTATCATTATTAATTAACAGTTTTCTGAGATGGAATTAAATCAATATGCTGCTCTGATATCATTTTAACTAGTTATGCAAATCAAACATTTAGAGCCCATGAAAGGATATAAATGCCATTCAAAATTCACTTCACACTTATTACTGTAATATCAGAACTTTCAGGCTTTGCTAGTAAAAAAAGGGCTTAATGCTCATTTAATTACACTCAGACATAAAGCTTATGGAATGAAAGTTGAAATAGCTGATTAGTTAGGAAGTCACAGTAAGGCTATAACACTAGGGATAGACAATGAGATAATAATGTGAAAATGCAGAGCTTTTGCTCAGAGTTGTTCTGGCAGATCCTATTAAAAAGAACAATGACATGTGTAGGAGAAAATGTTTTAAAATTACAGAGTTGAAGAAACTTTCCTAAAGCTAGGAGAAAAAAGAAACCATTAGTTGTCACTTATATAAATAGAAAAATGCTATGTTAAATAATGTAACATTTTTTCTAATTATGCGATTAGAAATATTTAATCTTTTAGATGTAAAATTTTAACTATTTGTCTGCATAAACAACAACATTAAAGCACCCTCCCTGTCAGAATAAGATTTTGATACACTTGCTGGCAGAGATTAACAACAACCAGCCTGGCAAAGGGATCCTCTTTGATGCCATTGGAGATGATAGCCTGACAGATTAAAAAGCCTACAGTAGGGTCAGTGTTGAGATCGAGTTCACGAGCAACAGCAGTGGCTAACCACACTGGCCAAGTGAGATCAGGTTCTAGCAAACCTCTCCAGCATCACGGAAAAAGAGCATCTCTGAGAAGCCCTCATCATGAGACAAACCAAAGATGCCTGATAAGGAAGAAAGCAAAAAGACCCAGGAGCCTTTTGATCTTGTCCATCTTTCATTTTTGGTCATGTGCATCAAGCACAAGAGCATTGTGTAGGGCTGTTGTTTTTCCAGTGTGCAGTATCATCCTCTGCTTTAGCCACAGGAGAGTTTAACAGGGTTCCCAGCAGCTCAGGATCTCACAACTACTATGCAGTCTGCAGCATAGAAGACACTGAACAAGCTTGGGTTTTGCCTATTCACAGTAAATATCTATGAAACCATGACATTCTCCAAAATTATGGCATCTTTACCCAGATTTTTCTGACAGATGTGAAGCTTCTCAGCTTTGCTAACTGCACACCAACCTGGCTTTCACAACACTACATTGGTCTTCAAGTTTAATATGGCACTTAGTAAGACTGTGGAAGAGGAAGGAAAGTGAGAGACTTCCCACTCAAAGCAGTGTCTAATTTTATCATGTTCCCAAAATGAAAGCCTTGGCAACCCAGGAAGATTTCTCCATTCAGTATGTCCCACTCAGATCACAACCAAATACGATATTATCTGTATAAATACAAGTAAACACAGGCATCACTGGCACTGCAAAAGTAATCATCTTTCATTAAAAAAACAGACACACCCCACCAAAAAAAAAAAAAACACACCACCCAGCAAACACCAAAAAGCCAGGCAAACAAAAAAACCTCAAAGGACCACAGAGCTGTGCCTCTCTACTCTTAAGAACCCCATTCAACAAGCTATCACTTCTCCAGACAACAGTAGATCCAACACAAGTGAAAGTGTTCAGTACAAAAGGTTCTCTAACCTAGAAGGTCAAGCTGAAACCCAGCCTAGGTCAAAAGGGACAATGAGATGCCAGATCTCTTCCTATCACTCAGGTTTCATTCTAAGTCTACCACTCCTTGAGTAATCATTCAGGTTATCTGTTAATTCTTGGCTAAAAAAAAGGCCCCAAACTGGAACAAATCAACATATGCTTTGGCCAACACTACTGTATTGGTGGAGCTGAATGCCAAACATAGCAATTACTTGCCAATACCTCTGGTCTAGGGTGCTTGCAAGCTAAGTAATTTTCTTACATGAGAACTACATTCACTGAGCAGGAACAAAAAACAAATCTTGCCCCTCCACTTCCAAAGGGAGCCCACAAGCCTTATCTTCCCTCCCTTCCCTCCAATCCAAACCCTTCACACAGAACTGAAAGGTAGGTAAAAAAGATTGATGTAGAAGCCAAAAATTCAGAAAGCTACTAACCAAAAATAACCTGGGAATAACATTGTGGAAAAGACTTTTATTAGATCACTTCTCTCTCACAGTAGACATAAAATACCAGATACTGTAACTGCCTATGAAAGTAACACAAAGTTTTCATCCACATTTTACCTTCCAGTTTTAAAACTATGATACTTGCAATCTACTCAGAATAACATAAAGTACCCACCTTAGCTGTATTAGACAAAACTGAAATCAGACACTTCGAAATATTCAGATGCCCAATTACCAGATACTGTAATGATCACTCAGTAAAACAGAGAACAGAATTCCTGAAAGGAGGACAGCTCAGAAAGAGAGATTGTCCATCAGCCAACCTGTCAAAGAGTTTAAGGCATTACTTCTGAACTCCTAAACACTGTCCAATTATTGTTAATTAATTGTGTCCAACTACAGACATTGAATTTCATCAGTATTTATAGGTATTTTTTAAAATTTCAATTGCTTAGCCTGCTTGCCATCCTTGTTAACGTCTCATTAATTCAAAGACTCTAGAAGAAATCACAGAGGACTCACCCATACTCTCTTGAAATCATTCACAATTCGTTTTCTAGCCTCAGTCTTTTCTGATAATAGAGCTTTTCTCTCTCCACTCAGACAAAGCAGTGACCTTTCAGGAATGTTGAGTAAGGAACCAGTAATGAGAACAGGATTAATCAAGGAAAGAAACCAAGAAATTATTCATTTGTAAGCCAACAATCAGAAAGCCAAAAGGCAATAGAAACTAACCTGACATGGAGGTGGGAGCCAGGATGACTTCAATAAGAACCCAGTAAGTGGGAATGGTGAGAAACAGTTAGATGCAGGAAGGTAGAGAGGTGAAGTGTGAAGGTAGAAAGAAATGCTTTCTGCTTCACCGTGTCTACTACATTAAACTCCATTCCAGATTCTGACAGAAGGGTTCCCAAGTTTTTTTCTGCTGTTAACAAGTAACATTGAATTGACTGGTAGTATATGCCCTCTTTTGATCTTTTTCCTGCACCTACCCAACATGAACGATGACAAGTCATGCATACCAGTGTTACAGTCCCTGCAGTGATATACCCATTACACAGACTCCAATCCTGATAAAGAAGCAAGATTTTATTATTTCCAGTTTTCTTTAAAAAAAAAAAAAAAGGAGAGCACTTGGTTACCTATATGTGTTTGCAACTGTGGCTGCAAAGTCAAGATGACAGTTTTGGCTCAGCCACAGGGAAGATTGAAAGGTAGAAAAATTGAAGAAGAAGTTTTAAAAAATGTACTATAGGTTGCATTTACAGGGATGCAAGTTTAATACTTCTTTACTTGTAACTGCTTGGCTTACCAGCCTTACAGTTGTCTGCAACTTCAGAAAGGGGATTATTTCCAAGCATGATCGTCTGTCTCAGCAGTCATGTCCAGGCTGCGTTCTGAGAGATGCCACAACATCACTCAATGCTAAGTATTACCTGCCCACTCAGGATGTAAACCTGGAAACCACAGTATGGCTGGAAGCTACCTTAATGATAACGAGGCACTGTTATCATTAAGCACTGGTCACTCTGCACAGCAACTCTGCACTAGCTATTATTTGGAACATCCTTTCCTGAGGCAATAATGCATTTCTCCATTCTTCATCAAATAAAACACAATCCAAAACAACTTGTTTCATTTTGAGTAACTATTTTGCTATGACAATGTTACTTAAAATAATTCTCTTTATAGTACTGCAATCCACAGAAATAATGTTAGCAGATGTACTCATCAATAATCATAAAACAGCAAATTTACCTGGATTCCTGTTCCTTACATTATCAAGCAACTTAAATGTTAATGTAGTAAACCCTCAAGGTCAATGTGAATGCTAGTACCACCATCCTTGTTTCACAGAAAGGGACCTGAAGCATAGGCAGATTAAGTAACATGCCCAAGGTCAAACAAAATGAATATTCATGAAGACACAGCATCAGCCTCCCATTTCTTGTGCTGTCATCACAAGAAACCATTTTTACATAGAAGAATCCGATTTTTAATGTAATTCTAGGGAGTAGTAAGTCTTCTGATTCCTTACATAAATTTTAATGGTACAGGCACTTTCTGGAGTCTGTGACTCCAGCTAGATTATTATTAGTCCTGCTTTAGTAAGGAAGCAGCAATATGATTCTTCCCTGACAAGAAATACCAGCATAATTTATTGCATTATTACTCCTCTGAACTGAAAGCAATTAATTACCTCCAGCAGGATGCACAAGTGAAAATTCATCAGAGAAATGTGATGAAAAATGTACCCACTGCTTTAAAATAATAGGTGCTTAATGGTTTTTTGTTTGCTAGCTAATCTAGAGCATCTTATAAAAGACTAAGGATTGGTTATCAGTTGCAAAACCAGTTTTTCCTCCATTATTCTATCATCCATAATCTTAAAGGAAGAAAACACTGCCACACTTATAACAAAAACAAAAAAGAAAATAAATTTTTTCCCTATTATAAAATTGGTGGCATGTTTGTACGTAGAAGATACGGTAAAGTATGCATGGGCTTATGTTGGTAAGACTTCTTCTTGCATGTATAGTCAAACCGAAACTAACAATTTTTCTGGAAAAGTTGGCAAAGTTATTGTGCACCTGCACAGCAGAGAACATTCCTATGTGTGTATGTGTGTATAATCTCACAAACACAAATCAGACTGTATTTCAGAAGGCTAGCATACATAACTATCTATGTATGCACAGCAAACCTTCCTTCAGGTTCAAGAGTACAGGAAAATAACAAACAGAAGTGTGGTTTATGTTAATACTTGGGGCATATACATTAAAAGATAGACACAAAGCTAAACTCATTACATTTATTTCAGCTTTTCAAAATTATTCACATCTGTATGATTCAGTAATTGTTTTTTCTATAAAGTTATTGGAGTAATTTTGCGCTGTATATTCCCGATCAATTCCTCCTCTCAAGGGCACAGTTGAAAAGTGATATTTGAAAACGGTCCCTGATAGATTGCATGGTTAGTCAGCAGCAGAGACAAACAACCTAATCCAGCGCAAATTAGCTCGGCTGCCAGCAATAGTTTTATACAAAGATGTAAATTATGTTGTCAAAATCGGTCGCTTTCTAGCTTGCTGCTCAGCTAACAAGAAACCACTTTGGCTGATAAAGATGAACACTAAGCTTTTCTCACTTACAAATTTGCAAATCTGCTACTTCAGCATTCTGTTAGCCACAAACAAAACAGGCCCATATAATTGCTTCCTTTTTTCTGCACCAGTATTTCTCTCAGTTCTATTTCTCCACACAAAAATACAAATACAAATATTAAATAGAATTTGAAAAGTGTAATGGTCTTGAAAATTTTCTTTAAAAAATGGCAACCAGGACCGCTACAATCACCTACTTCTAACATTTCCTGAAAAACTGTAAGACATGATACTCCAATACAAATATCACCTAGTAATACCAATAGTTTAGGAGATTTACTGTATAATGTGGCATTCGTGGAACTTCTAAACACAGCATAAATGTCTTGATAAAGGGAAAATACATGCATCTATTTTAATGTAAGCTAAAGTGTCTTTGGAACTGCTCTGGCTGACAATGGTCCATCTGTATCTATTACTTTGCATGTTGTTAAGAGTAGAAAATATATATGCTATTATTACACCAATCTGCCCACTTTAAATGTAAACTAGATAGATCTAACATTTGTATGAAAATAATAATGCATTATAACTGTAATTATATCCAGTATAAGTCAAATAAATAAATTATAAATTACAATTACCCTTTAAAGTTGCTAGTCACACTATTTGTTTTAAAATTAATTGCAGGTGCTCCTGAATGTTTTATTACAGCCCCAAAGTTGTATATTTAAAAGAACAGTACAGATGATTCCTGTTTATTTGTTAAATTAAAGCTTTGTTGGTAAAATTACAGCTTAATTAATATTATGGGTACTGTATAACGAAATAGTTTACCTTGTGCATAATTTATTTCCACATGCATATCTCAGTACCGAACCATTACAGCTCTAAGGCAGCTAAAATAAAATATTCCTCCTTTGCTGGCATTTTTCTAAATAGCAGTTCACTAAATCAATATTATTCACTTGGTATTTTTAAAAGCAGTGTATCTTAATAATTACACAGCATTAGAGTAGGCAATAATTTCAGTTGCTAAGCGTATTAAATTTAGCAAACCATCAATCAAATAGTTTGTTCTTCTTCAGAATCTGTAAGCAGAGTGAGAGAGTTTGGAACCATGTTACTTTGGTATAAATGTCACATATAGTTTAAGACTGTTTATGTGGCTCCCTAAGCAAGCACAGTGCCATATATCTTTATTAGTTTCATTGGTCAGTGCAGTGACCAGTTGTTTATACTCATTACGCAAGACAAGGTGAACTATTTGGCACAGACCACAATCACAGCTAAAAACATATGACTTTGCAGAAAATAAAAACTGTAGAAAAGGCTGCACACAATGCTGTGTATACGATACATACTACTAGAATAAAATTATTTATTTATTTCAATGCTGTTTCAGGCTTCCAGTTCCTCAGATATGCCAAGGCAGATCTTTTTTGGCTTGATATTTTTCTTGATTTAACATAATAATAATAATAATTTCACTACTGTTCATGACTAGAGGTTTCTAGGAAAAAAATTTATTAGTTAAACCAAGAAAATAATAATCCACATGCCAGATGGATGTTAGGGTTTTTTTAAACCACTACACATTAAGAAATATCATTGCAGATTTTTTTCTCACAGAACATACTTCCTTACTCAGTCATTGAAATGCAATCAAATTGGTAATATATTAAAGCAAATTCATTAAAACAAATTACAGATTCAGCAATTTATTCTTGCATTATTTTGATTACTGTATCTTGTACCACAATGTGTATGCATTTCCTTATCACACAAATAGAAAATAATTTTCTGAAACTGAAAATAATCTCACCAAAACATGCATTTGTTTACTAGAAAAATCAAAATAACAGAAAATAGAGCAGAAGCCAGAGAGCCCATCTAACCATGAAGAATGTCTTTGTAAGCCCATTTGTTGGCTCCAGCCAAGCCAGACACAGTGATCATACTCACAGTCTGGTACCTTCAATGGAAACTATAACTTAGCAACATTTCTGTTAATAGCATGTAAAGTAAAATCTAGAAACGCAATTAGCATAAATTTCTTATTAATTCAGTGGCTGGGTAACCACTGGCCCAAACCACTAGTGACAGGATGTCTTAAAGCATAGTGGAAAAAGTTGGGGTTTTTTTCCTATAGAGGAATTTTAATCATCCAATGCTAGCAAAACTAAGGCAGGCACAGAAAACAAGCTCTTAAAACCAATCTCCATAGAGGCTGTATTCTTAGCGTACGATACTAACTGCTTTACAAGTGTCAACCTACACAATAAAACACTCAAGATCCCACCTTCCTCTTCCATGTTCACATGCAAACTGAGCAAAATAAGTTACTAGGGCTTCACAGAGAAATACATTTCCACAGATTCATTAGCAAAATAAGAAGGAAAGAAAAAATCGTTTTTGTATAGCAGAAGTTTCACAAGAAACTATTGCCCAGTATGCTATGGAGCAGGTCTGTCAGAAGCATACCTGCTCTGAAAATCTGAGGCTGTTCATGATAAAGACAATTCTGTAAAAAGAAAAATACTATTGTATTTTGAAATTTGTATTTCTTCCATAGAGCACTACTTCCATAGAGCACTACTACTGGTTTGCTATCCTAGAGCAGGAACTTCATCTTCACCTGTTAGGTAGAAGTGCTTGGTTTAAAGTTTCAAATGCTCAAGTTCTCTAAAACAGTGATGGAAAAATCACTACCAGAAAGGCACTGTGGTGCTGGAGCATGTCCAGAGAAGGGCAGTGAAGCTGGTAAGGGGTGTAGAGCACAAGTCCTGTGAGGGGAGGCTGATGGAACTGTGGTTGTTCAGCCTGGAGAAGAGAAGGCTCAGGGGAGACCTTATCACTCTCTGCAACTACCTGAAAGGAGGGTGCAGAGAGGTGGGGTTGGTCTCTTCTACCAAGTGACAAGCGATAGGACAAGAGGAAACGGTCTCAAGTTGTGCCAGGGAAGGTTTACATTGGGTATTAAGAAAAACGACCTCACTGAAAGGGTTGTCAGGCCATGGAACGGGCTGTCCAGGGAGGTGGTGGAGTGACAATCCCTGGAGGGATTTAAGAGATGAATGGGTGAGGTGCTCAGGGACATGGTTTAGTGGTGGACTTGGCAGTGTTAACAGTTGAACCTTATGATATTAAAGGTTTTTTCCAACCTAAAGGATTCAGCAATTCTATGAAAAAAAGGCCAATTTTTTTTTATCCATTTCCTGAAGTTGTCTCTTAACTCCACAGGCATCAAAGCACTTGGACCTTTCGAACTATGAGGATCAACATGCCATTTGATTCAAAGAGACAGATACTTATAATATCGAGTATTCTAAGCTATTAGCACCTTCTTCACCAGCCAACACTGACTGTTCACAATATCCTTAACTTTCAAGCTACTACTGCTTTGTTATATGGGAGAAAATATAAATAAGACAACCACTTGCTGCAGAATTAAAACTTTTAACATTTTTTTCCTTTTAACTTGTAGAAATGTCATTAGATCATACACCTATGTTCAAATTGTAATGTTCTAGAAGCCAAAATTTGATCATTTCAAAATACGCTATTTTTCCTCTCTAATAAAGTGTAATCCAAATTTTTACATTTGAAGAGCAAGTTTTCCTTTGCGATTAGTAGTAACATGCCTGAGATTTAACAGTATAAACCCTTGCTGAATTTGGGGTGCCAACCCATGAATGTTTAAATGCTATTATCAGTAGTGCTGTTTGTGTTTTTTGCACAGCACATATTTGTGAAGCTTTATAGAACAACAAACTCAATTATAATGTTTGGAAGACAAAACTTTACAGCTGCCTGACTAACTACATTTTAATCTCTCCAGCCAGTATGAAAATTTTGGGCTTTGCTCTCCACTTGTTTCTGTTTTCATTAGGAGGGCAATTTTAAGAGAAGATTTTCATTTCAACCTATGCCTGTCCAAGAAGCAGTCAAGGACACAGCCGCTGCAGAACCATATCAACTTTAGGCAAAAACTGTCTTTTTAACTAGAGGAGAAAGAACACCAAGATTTTAAAGATTGTAGATAGGTCTTTATGTCTTGCTCACGTCCCCTGATTACAATGTGCCCAAGTCCAGTCATCTACAGGATTATTCAAAAAAGAAAAATCCCCTTAAGAAAGGCAGAGTGCATACAAAGCTACCAGTCAGTGAATATGTATTACAATTGTCTGACCTGTGTTTATGTCACTAGATAAGTGCTTACACGCAGGTACAAACAGCCAACCGAGATCTTTTTACGAGGAAGGGGAAGAAGAAGGGAAGGGAAAAAAAAAAAAAAAAAGATTCAGGCAGACAGGAGAAAGGAGTACTGTAGAAGGTCCTGTCCATAACCCCCACACCCCCCGCCGCTTTCCCTGGGCTGTGGTATGAAAAAACAATGGCTTTTCTGAGGCACTGTGCAGACAAGGCAGCTCTGAAAAAACTAATAGCCATGATTAATGACAATGGGCTAGAGGAGAGTTGGGACACAGCCGCCACATATATCATCCTTTCCCATCAGTCTCTGCTCCTCCCTGCCCCTCTTCCTCCTACCAGCAAGGCATTATAAAAATGTCTTATCTGCTTTCGACTTTTTTCTGAAATCACAGTACTGCTGAAAAAAGAAGGGGGGAAAAGAGAGAGGGAGAGACAAAGAGGCAATAGGGTGAACAAGAAAATGGCATGTAAAATAACTCTAAGATATTCCAGGGGAAAATGCACGAGCTGTAATCATTCAAGATTTCAGCAACTTGACTCTTCACATGCTGAAGCCACATTTTCAAGGTCTTATCTGCCATATGGTTCCCTGTTTGGATGATTTATTAGGTGTAGAAAGCACACTGATAAATTTTACTGCATTTCCCTGAATAGGCAACCTATGGTGTCAATAACAAAGCTCAGGCCGCTTTAATGAAAACTGTAAGCACCAAAGGGTAACCATTTATTTATGAGTCACTACAGTATTACTAGGACAAAATTTATCTTCCCTTCTCACGCACTCTGCAGAAACCAAATCTGGTCAAAGAAACAGCGATCACATCCATATGTCAGTGACTTGCTAACATGTCTCCTGCACACTCAGGGCTTGTATCCAAATAAATAGTTTCCATTTAATGACTATTTTCCTAATGTAAAAGATGCTCTTCAGTGGTAAAACTTTTTTTTAAAATACACTGGTGACAATTTGCATTTCTACAAACCATTACACAGTGTTCATTTTCTATGTCCAAGACAAAAAAAGAAAACCTATCAAAACCAAGAATAATCATTCCAGTGGTTTAAGCTTCAGCTGTATAGAAGCGTAAGGAACTGTATAGGAGGATCATCAAAATCACTTTGGATAATCTTGGCAAAACGGAAGCTGAAAACAAATGACAGCTTATAGATGCAAAAAGCAGCGTTTACTGTTCCACCAGAGATTTCAGAGGATTAATAAACTGACACTTTGGCCTTAACTCGAAAAACATAACTCTTGAAATTTCTTTTCTTTTTTTCTTGGTGTTTGTTTGTTGGGGTTTGGGGGGTTTTTTTGGGTTGTTGGTTGTTTGTTTGTTTGGGTTTTCTTAATTTTAGGCTTTATTTTAAAAGAATATATTGCAAGTGTTTTTCTGTTTCACACATTCAATGTTACTGGTTTTGTGCCCATAATTGCAAGGCACTTAAGATACCAAAACAAAAATTAAAACATGCAGAAGATACCTGGAACTTCTTACTGCCTATAACCACTACTTGAAAGGCAAACTTAAATTCTTTGTTATTAATCCTCTATGAAAATTATCAGTGATTCAGAACTAATCAAGACTGACAGGACTGCTTGTTCGTCTCCCTCACACACATAGGCCTAATCTTCTCCCCTTTTAAGAACCAACCAGCAAACCAAGTCATGCACCCCCATGCATCATTTGGTATGGATAGCAAGATTAGCATGAACACAAACGGTGAGGTTTTGGCTCCAACCACTGTGTCCCACTTTTTTCTAAAGATATGCAAAAGCATATATTAGTAATTGAATTAATTTAGATCTCATTACTACATCACTCAAACAACTATTTAAGTCTGAACCAAAAAGTGCCACACTTTCAAAAGGCCAACAGTTGCCACTGCATGCTTGAAAAAGCCTTATGTTTGCCTAGATACTTAACTGGTAGCTTCCAGATAGCAAACCACTGAAAATCGTGCCCCAAACATCCACCTTTAACTCAGATACATAACATGTTATTGGTACACACATGTCCTTTTTATTATAACTATAAACCTATAGTGTCAATGAATAGTTCTTGGCAGAAGTCCAACTGCAAACACAAGATTTTAGTCCTTGGGGGCATGGAGCACAAGGCGTTTAAGGAGCTGGGCAGTTAAATGACTGGCTTTCTACATGAGTTTTTAACCTTTGACTAGAGTTGCTCAAATATGACTTTCTCTGTAAGTAAATGAATGTCATGGTCCCAGTCCAGAGAGGAAAGACACTCCAGCCTGGGTCAGCTTCTTTTACAAAGCCTGATCCTGAGGTGACAGCATACTGTGTCATGACCAACATGCAAAACACCAAGAACAACAGATTCTTTAATTAGTTAATTCATAACACATTGTTTACAATTAACAAGCACCTTCTTCTTTGCTACTGAAAAATTTCCTAAGAAAATAATTCCCCAATTATTCCATATGCAGGTTTGGTTGTTTTGTTTTGGTTTTTGTTTTTAATTTAACACCTGAGCAGAGGCCAAACTGTGCACTCTGAAAACCTTGATAGAAACCATAACCTCTATCAGCTTACTGCAGACAGGGCATTCATGTTCCTCCCTTCCTTCTCCTTGAAAGATGACCATTACAGAACAGAAATAATTTTAGACTTCATTTTTAAGTAGGGAAA
>NW_010269057.1:39720-53068 GCF_000690775.1 Eurypyga helias
AAGGACCTGACATATCTCAGTATTAAAATAATCCATCCTGCATATTCTTGCCACAGGTACTTCTGTAATTTTTTCCTCCAAAACACGTACACCAGTGTAAAGTTTCGGAGACTCAGAGTGAAGACTGATGTGTCTTTTGTAGTAACCAATCAGCTCTATGGCACAGCTTTAAATTCAAGAGCTTTCATATACGCAATAAACCCATCAGTCACCTTCATCCATATGCGGCCCATTTGACTGGAGTCTCCACATCCCTGTCTTCTCAGGGCAGTTCCCTAAAGCTGACCCTGTCCCTTATCCCACCCAGAACACAGCTCCCACCAGTCACAGAGACTGACCTAGGGAGCAGATTTATCTGTGAATGAAATAACCTTCTGTCACAGCCTTTTCATAAGTCAGTTTTATGGAGTAAAAAATGGACTCCAACTTTTTTAGCCAACAATCATTTTTATTTGGCTGTCTTCTGCTGATATTCTAGGTTTTTCCTGAAAGTATTAAGACGGAAAATGCACACCAGAATATTAGATGTAAATTGGTGCCAAGATTGTAACCTGTCAGCTGCAATTGTCCATGCATATAATATATTAGTCTTCTGTATTTCTAAAAACACCCCATAGTTTGCTCTCTATACTGCCTCCAAAAATAAACTCTACACTGAGCTGCACAGTAACGATCTCCAGGACAATGATAGTTTTATAGTTAAGGGTGAAAAATGTCTCTAATCCTGTGTTTACACTGAACACTCTTCAGGAATAGGAACTGTATTTTTACTGTGTGTCTTTACACCAGAAAAAGGACTCCAATCCTCATCAGAAGTTCTTCAGTATCACCACATTACTAATAGTACATCTCTATTTCTTCACTGCACGTCTAGTCAAGAGCAGAAGGGAGGGCATTCTCTCAAATGGAAGCCACTCACTAAGTGTCTGTGCTTCAGTTTTTGATTAAATTTATTTTTCATCTGGCTTAGAAATATCCTTAGTTCCCATAAATTCCCATAAATAAACCAGTAGCTGAACAGCACCTTTACACAGAAACACATGTAGTTACGAACATTTTCAAAATATTCTGCCAAGACATACCCCAGCATACACATTTTCAGAGCAACTAAGCTCATTGCAACAACTACCTAACCCATCATGTATGCATAAGGACTTAGAGTCCTATGAGTTTATCTATGAGACTTTTTTGTAAAATTAGGTGGAGGAGAGCACAACGCCAAGGCTACAAGCAGTCTCTTCACCCACTGTTGGAGTACAGCTCACTTCAGCTCCACTTTGACTCAGAATTATGTTGAAACTGAATTATAGCTTTCTCCCCACACACACATTTATGCTATTCCCCACAGACTGTTTAGGTGTCAAATCTGCATAATCACTGTATATTATTTTTCAATAACCATAAAGCAGGCAAATCACCACGCTGCCTGACATCCATTAGCCAATAAGTGCACAAAGTTCTTCACATTTTTCATTTAGTGGTTATTTCCCCAGAGCTGAACTATAAATACAAAATACACTTTTCCTAACTACATGTTCGTAGTTACATAGAACATGTAATACTCCTTCTTCCCTTCATTCTCAACTTAGCATAACATACCTGATTATAGCTATACCCAAAAATATTAGTCATGAGAAGAAGTCTGGAGAGTCTACACAAAGTCTATGATTTTTGGCTCTGGTATATGGGGCAAGTCCACTGCCCAACACACATGGTCTATAATGGAGACCCTCCCTTCTTCCTAGAGAAGAATAAACTGCAGAGCAGCACAGACATCAAGATTTTAAAGAAGGGATGGGATGGACAAACTCATTTCTATTACACAGCAGTAAAGGGTATCCTACTTTATAATCAGTATGTGGTATTTATTGCACCACTTCAAATGTGGAAAAGAACAAAATGGGCTCAAAGACTGAGGAAAGAACGTGGAAAGAGACAGTCTTCATTTAAATTTTGAACTTTTGACAGTTCAAGTTTTGTTCCTTTTCACTTAAAGTATTGTTCTTTTCATCACTAGCCATTTCAGTTTAATTTCACTCACCTTCATTTTTGGGATCTGAAATGATAAACTGTAAGCCCAAATGCATTTCTGATACAAACATCTGGCATCAAAGTTTACATGGATCAAAAGAGATATTTAAATACTACATTCAAGCTATCTTACAATCACATTTAAAAAAAGTAGCAATGCACACCAAAACACACATTTATTACTTATTTAATGGTTATATGAATTTTAATTAAGATTAGTTAATTAATATCTGTTTCTATGATAGATTTTTGAAGAATTTTTAAGAACTGAATTCTAGTTGAGCATGTCAGGAATTGTATAAGCTTTGATTACATAAACTTGCTATTAAGCCCTATGACATACAGTTCTCTCCGTAGAAAGCTAGACTACTATATAGTTGAAATGTAACTACCCATCATAAACACCTTCAGTATGTTTGAAATAACCTATCAGACAACACTGTTCACACACTGACATCCTGGGCTGATTTATGAAAGATCAAAGGCTGTAGTGTATAAGTATTAAGAGGTATAGGTTTTATGGAATGAATAACTTTCCTCATTCTCAGTATTTCTTATTTTTTACAACAAATTGCCTGGCTCTCAAGAACAGTCTCATAAAAAGAATAAAAAACACTTCTATCCCAAGCCTTCTAAAGAGTTTAAAAAACAAAGTTGGAAACACTTTTGAAACTATAAATTTAAACACTTTTAGAATTTGAAGAGTAATACTAGTCTGAATTTCTCTCATAGATCCATTTATGCTAAATGCCCAATGGCAGCATAGAAACAAACAGAAGATAGTTATTTGACAGACTCTTTTTCCTTTTATTTTGAGCCTTTAGATAAGCAGAGGATTCTACACTACAGATATTTTCCAGGTGGGGATGGTTCTTTGGAAGACTAAAACCTCAGATGTTATACAGACTTAATATAATGAACTCTAGGAACTGAAATATAGTTGCTTTTGTCATTATCAATTACCTTCTAAGTCTACCAGAATTCCAATTACAAAAAGAAAAAGCAGCTAGCCAGAACAAAGGTTGACCATACTGAATCTTAAAAACTAGTGGGAACTTTCACCACCACCACCACCATTCCATCATCACAGTGGTCCACAGACTAGAGAGAGGCCTTCAGAGAGCTTTCTGATGTTGACCTGGAGCAATGAACTTCCCAGCACACCTAAGACCACTGACCAGATTTTGTTTCAGGACTGACAGTGTGGGAGGAGAAGGAAAAGGAACACAGTTCTTTCTCTTTCCATTCCACAGTCAGCTGTGATCCTTACAACAAGATTTTTTGCCTTATATACAGTAAAAATATAGCTTCTCTGAGCCTTTATAGATGCATCACTGTACCATGGAAGGCAGTACAGAGCCACTGCCAGTTCTGCACTACTTGGAAAGACCTCTGGTTCTTGAAAAATGAGCGCGAGACAGAAGAGCCACAGGTCTATTTTGGATAGGTTGCCTTAAGCAGGACCCAGGAAAAAATACTGGCAGATAAACCAGTATGTAGACAGCCAAGTCAAAAAATGTCTTCTTCCCCTCAAATGAGGTAGAATATATACCACATTGTTCTGCATCAAATCCCATAAAAACATTGTCTAACACTCACTTAACGGAAGTAGAAACTAGGTTTAACATAAAACAACCCAAAACTGAAGTGGATTAAGCAGCCATGTAAGAGCAACAATCAGAGAATATGCTACTGATGGGGCTGCAGTGTGACAGTTTTTTGGAAGATTGAAGTTTCATGGGCAAAAATAATGAAGAAGTGAGAGAGAAGAACTCCACACAAAGAACTGGCTGTAATAGCTCAGAAATAAGCTTGTACATCAAATATTCTTGAAATCTTTGTTTTAAATTGAAACCATACATCAAGAATTACCTAATTGCAAATGATATGGATTTGAAACATGGACTTCCGAATTCCAAGCATCAGAAAGCACAAACATTGAAGCCTGAATAGTTCAATCTTGTTACTCATGGGATTTCAAATATTTTTTGGATATATTTGTTAAATGATTGTCCAACTTCTTGCAAACATGGGTTTTGGTTACTTCTTTTGTCTTTGGTTACTTCTTCCTCAGCTTCCCAGCTACTTAGGAACTACACTTTCTGCCCTCCTGTCCTTCATATCAGTTTGTTGGTTTTGATCTTTTCTCTCTCGTCTTCTACTTGACTTCTCACAAAGAAGGATGAGACAGGAGGAGAAACAGTGTCTTGCAAATGTGCAACTGGGGGGAAGAAAATACTAAAACTTCAAAATCCAAAGGCATCATTCTAGATTTCCACATTGTCCTGGAGGCAGCATCCTAACATGTTGTTCTGTCACAGAAGTAGAGCAACACACAACTTTAGGTCCCTAAAGCACTGGGCAAGACAAAACATCCATCAACCAATAAGACAGAAGTTCAAATATCTTGAAAGTAACAGGTATGTTGTAATACAGGAACCATCAGTGTCATCATCTTATTTTTATTATAATTCTTTACATAAATAAATTATACAGAAATGGATTTCTAGACAAGTCATATCATCCCTGCAGTTCAAGAAAGTGTAACTTTCTTCGATTGGGAGGATGGAGGACATATGCCAATAGAAAGACTTATTTATGGCAATTTCAACAAAACCGAACAGCACATGTGCTTATGTTACCATATCTCTCCATTAAAGGCAAGTTAGCAAGTTTGAAAAAAGGCTTCGTTATAGGCTCCTCTACGAGCAGTCTCTATGCTTTAGTTTTCATGTTTGCTGTGTTATTTCCTAACCATTTCCTGCTCTTTACAGATCAAACTACCCAGCATAACATAAGCACTAAATTTCAGGGCTATACAACAGACTCAATTGCATGTCATTGACACCACACCTCACTTTGTATACTGGTAATTCAGAGCAATACTGTGCTTAATGTCAACAGAAGAAAAAAAAAAGGGGTCCAGGGCGGGGGGGATGGGTGGGAAATCAAAGCTATTCCTCTGCAAGGAAAAGATGGAAAGAGCTGGGAAGAAAAGAACAAACATTTGTCGTAGAAGAGGGGTGGCTTCTATTCTACCCATAGTGAAGTTCTAAGAAAAGATAAAATTAGACTCTGAATTACCAGACAACTGAACCTCAAAAGAAATCTAATAAGCTACTATCCACAAATACTTTCCTTCAGTGTTATATCAAAATGATGCACATACCTTTGAAAATACAAACAAATCCATGTTTCAATTAAGGGATGAACATTCTGCAAAAAGATCCTACTTTTTTTTTTCATCACAATGTTTCATCTGGTATTGCAGTCTTTTATTTACATACATTTATAAAAGCCTCATTTTTGGACACTGATAGGTTAAGTAACACTGATATTGGGTCAATACATTAGTCACATTTATAATTTCCTTTTCATAGAGTCTTTTCAGGATCACCTCATGTCTAGCCACTTCATTAGAAAAACTGAGAAGTAGTAATTTTATTAAGATTCTACATTTTGTATTGTATCAATCATTATGGTCTTAATATAGATTTTTTTTCATGTGTTATAAAGCAATTTGCTTTCACAGCTCAACTACATTCCTTTTAGCAGCACTCATAGCAGAAATGATTTAGGAGTTCTTCTTACACTACTTAATTTCTCTTAAAAAAGACATTATTTTTACACACCTTAACTAAACACAGTATTTTATAATACTGCCCTAGACAGTATTATCAAATTTCTCAAAGTATGAAAAACAATTCCAAGTCACCTGAAAACAGCTGTAAGGGTTCAAAACTGTACTAGTATCTTCATTACATTCACCCCCCTTTGACAAGTTTTCTAATTGAAGCACATTGGCACATATACTTCATTATCAGTTATTTCTAAAACACTCTAAACCGGTGATTTACTCAAAAAAACTTTTATTGAAAAGCTGAACTATATTTACCCTTAATAATATCACATATAGTGATACAAGTGAATAAATTCATTTAATGGCCACCATGACATACTGTACTAATACAACACTTCAAAGGCTTATTCAGAAACTGCACACATGAAATCTTTTAAATTGTCATTACTATTAACAAAAAGAAGAACACTCAATAGAGACAGAAATATGAATCTGCATTTTCAAGGATGTTTGGAAACATTACTTATAATTAGCAAAACAAGTATTGTCCCCATGACAGCCTTTCTTTACAAACCTTTGAATGTTTGACAAGAAAAGGTCATGTTTTGTAAAATCCTGGAAAGGTCATTCAATAACAAATCACATGAATGAAATCACAAGAGTTCAAGGAGGTTAACAGAAACACCACAGGCATTAAAGCATGTTTTCAAGGTAAACAAGGTAAAAGAAAAACAGTCTGCCTCAGCTCTGGAAAAAGGAAAAGGCAAATAGTCTCTAATTTGCTACACACTGTAATTTTAAGGCATTTTCTCTGCACTTGGTGGTTTAACACTAGGTATTATTTCTCATGTTCAACGCATTTAGGGAAGGATTAACAGATAACAGAGCCAAAACATTTAAACATCTCTTCAAATAGTCTACATTGACCTTACTAGATTTTTCCCCCTTAATCTTGTGACCAGACACTTAAAAAAAAACCCCAAAACTTAACCTCCATCACAACTAAATCTCAATCTTAGATCTCAAAACTTCACTGCTTGAAACTCTGCCAGCTTTTCAGCTAAACACTTTGACCTGCTTGTGACCTCCTATTTCCAGGTCTATTTTCTTCTTTACCAAAAGAACACAACATTTTTCACAGGCAGGAATAACAAAGAGTTGTTTATATAGGGTAATTTAACTACAGGATCAGTGCAGGGAGCAGTGTGATGTATTTGATCCGCAGACCAAGGGAAAAAAAGCATTGCTCACCAGTGTTAGAGAAAAGCCTATTGAATAGTTTTCCTGGGGCAAGCCAGCAAATTGGGGTTCTTTTCATCTATAGGCATTGAAAAAACGAATTCACGAATGATCTTGGGTCTCTGTCTCCACAGGGTGTTAAAGCCCTGCCCTGCTGCAATTCTGAAGTTTTAAAGTTCCATTATCCTGGGGGAGAAAGGCAGTGCTTATTTACATAAATTCAACATTATTCAATAGAATTTGCTACACGGGGAAATCTCTTCCAATACAAAGAACTTAGAATTACCAACTATGCTTAGTTTATCATCATTACACTTGTGTTTTCATTTATGACAGCCTATTTGCAAACTGTAATTTATTATGAAACTCTTTATGAGATTAATTTAACAGGATCAGACCTGTGGACCACCTAAAGTTTACATGGTTACTGGCAGCAGCAAGTCTCACCAGAGAGGAGAAGGTGCACTGTGGCAGCAGAGTGAACTCTCTCCCAGGAAGATACTATTCTAATCTCTAATACAGATTCAGAATTTAAACTTAGCTTTATCAGTTCAAGAAAGCCTGAAAGAAATAAAATTTCATACCAATATCATTAAATACTCCTCTGCAATGTGTAAACCTCTCCTACTTTCAGGTCTACGTAATACCAATAGGTTTTCCATTGTAAATGCAGATAGCAACAACACAAAGAAATTAGTTTAAATAATCTTTTTTTTCTACCCAATAAGCTTGATAGTAGAGCTGGCAAATCCAAGCAGCTTGGCTGTCCCATCATCCAAGCTGAATAACCACACTGAACATTGTATTTCATACCAGAAGGCCATGGTAACATTGGGCTTGTCCTTCCTTACAATGAAACACATAGCATTAGCTACTCTGAGTGTAAAGTAAAAAAGTCCGATTTTTTAGTGACCTTCAAACAAAGGAAAGCTGGCTAACCTCCACACACCACCCAAGCAAGGCATCAAGCTTTACAGAAGGAATGTATATATAACAGGAAATGCTTACTTGTTGAAGTTTCTGCTCAGCCAATGGCAATGCTGAACTGGTTTAGTGAAAGTGATCCAGCAGGGAACAAAAACTACTAATAAACAAATAAATAGGTTCAGTTTTCAGTTACAGCATTCCCCTCAACTGATTTTCATGCCAGAGCACTAACACTTTTGCAAGAAAGCAAATAAAAAAAGAGCAATATTGATGCAGCCTGCATGTGGTTCAGACCATGGTGCTTTGGTCCTGTCCTTCTAAACAGGTATGTACTTCTACAAGAGTAAGGTTCCTCTCTCATATCCTGCTTCAAAACCTTGTCCAAGAAAGGGAGCAAAATGGATGCTACAGAAAGCACAGAAACCTCATCAGCTGTTTGATGGTCAAGAGGTTGGTATCATGTTTGGACATCTGTGTGAGCTGAACAGCAGAAACAGCCATCAGCAGACATAGCATTACCCATACAGAAGTAAAACCTTGAAAATTATTTCCAGGTGAAGTCAAGGTGGTCCAGGCTGTATTTGCTCTTTTACAAGAAGCACACATGCCTTCAATGGAATTAAGAAGCAAAGTACTAAATATTTAAAGTAATCATGAGTATTCTAAACACCCTACTAATTAGCATACATTTTGTGCTACATACATTATTGCATCCACGAGTACTTGGGCACAGTATGTAAATAAATACATTTTATCAGGAAAAAAAATACAACATCGTTTCCTAGAGGCCCATCAAAAGTACACCTAGGTTATGCCTGGTTCTCAGTCTATGTTCATACAATATAGTTTCTCATCTTGTTTCAGCATTATTCACATGCTGTCAGAATGTCTTTCGTTCTTCACTATAGGGCAACTCAAAACATTTGATTCATGCATTTCCAAATTCGCCTGGTTTTGTATGTGACTTTCACACTATGGGCCTTACCCCATTCTTCAGAAGCCTTTCAGGAGCTGCGCAGATATTCTCTAACATACGGTCCAGAGCTAAGATGTTACAGTGTCGTCATGATTTCAGCTTTCAGGGTTCATGCATTACCTTTTCCTATAGGATGCAGCTTTTTCTTTTGATTTTGAAGAGCTCAGAAAGAACTAATCTAGAAATGTTGCTTGTCCATTAGTGCTATTGTTTCTTTAAAAAGCTATACCAGTTTGTACTATGACTGATCAAAATGACTATCAGAAACAAGACACCTCATTTTGTCTTTCTTGCCAACTATTTTAGCTTATTTGCCATGAGCACAGGGTATAATTAATATCACACAGGAGCCAGCATTGTCATTT
Organism: Eurypyga helias; assembly: GCF_000690775.1. Taxonomy (NCBI): domain Eukaryota; kingdom Metazoa; phylum Chordata; class Aves; order Eurypygiformes; family Eurypygidae; genus Eurypyga; species Eurypyga helias. Next base: position 48,839 of record NW_010269057.1, read on the forward strand.
TTCAAATCATTTCCCTGGAAATGTTCTACACCTCTTAATGGCCCTGCTAATGCTGTAGCTGTCATGTTTTGGACAGCTGCGCTTTTACAAGACAAACTCAGCTGCGCCATGTGCCTCTCTGTAGACTTTTTAGCTCAACGGCTCAGAGGCCATGAATGCCAGCTGGTAACGGCTATATGGAAATCTTTGATTAATTTTTTTACCTCTAGACGCTGACTGTTGCTCAAATGTCACCTTCCCAGTTTCCATCCCTAGCCAGTATTTTCCTCCCCTCCCAGTACTGCTTGACGGATGAAGAATCAACTGAATGGGCCAAAAATCTTATGACTAATTAAAGCAAATATAGGCTGTCCAGATGTGGAGAGAACACAAAGTCTGGAGTGGGGCCAGGTCACGCACATGAAATGCTCCATCGTTCAAGAGATGGAGCTCTTAATGACATTTACCAGACTAGAGTTAACATACACTGATATTGCCACCCTGAAGAGTAAGGTGACATGATGGGAGTTATGCTATGTAAGCCTTAAACGTCACAGCTCACAATCAAAGCAAATGTGCAGTGTTGATCAAATGAAACCCCTCCACACGTAGGAGCTGCACAGATACTATGAAGTGATTAAGAAACTCACTCAGATTTTACACTGGTTTACTCTAGAAATTATTGGAAGCTGACAATACAAACAAATCAGTATTTCTCAGAAGTCATCTGGTGGGGAAGGATAGCTTGAATTTACCAATTGATCCTGCCTATGAAGTGATATTAAGCATCTTCTTACTGAGTGCAACAACCAGAGAATGTGGTCAATAAACCAACCTAATATATTATAATTTCTAATACATGCAAGGTCCATTTCTGCTGCTCAAACACCTCTGCTACTCTCCCATTCGTGTTCATTAATAATCGTCAATCCTGGGAAAGACAACTGGAAAACTTCTTTTCATGTCATTTCTGCAAATAGGACATGAAGTTGTGTTCATCAGTTCAGCAGCAGCAGTTCTCCCAGTTGAAACCAGCCAGTCCAGGAAAGTGACACGAACAGGATGCTGCTAAACATGCACAACCCAAAAACACACACTATATTCCTTTCTGCATGATTTGCTGCCATTTAAAAGACAATAAACAGCAACTTTAGATTGCTAACAACATGTCATTTAAGGTTTGCTGTTGCTCAACATCAAGAAAAATCAATGCCAGCTCTACAGGGGCAGAAAACCCAGAGAAGTGAGCTCCATTTCAGGTCTGTTTGAACTCATTTCCTTTCTCCATGGTTGCCCCCTTGTACACCCCCTCAGGCATCCCCTCACAGCAGGCATGACAGCTTGACACATTGACAGCTTGCACTGAATGACAACTGATTTGTACAAATTTCAAGCCTTATAAATCTACCTGTCACAACAACAACATAAAAGAGCTTGGACCCAGCAGGTAACTTAGAAAAAGCTTCCCCTGACAGCATTTTCTGAAAAGCAATGGCTTGCCTCCTGCCAAAAATTCCAACTATCATCCTTGTATAACTTTGAATAAAAATTCAGGGCCCATTTTCTTGCCAACAGGCTACCAATCGTCTTATTTAAAGATTAAAAAGAGTGAGCAAGAAAAAAAAAAAAGGCATCCACAGAATTTCATTTTATACTGATATGAAAGTAGTACCACCTGCTATGGCAGGATTACCACACCATTTTTCTCTACAGTGCTCAGACAGAGTAAATGAGCAAAGCTTTTTACGGTATTTAAACAATATCCCAGATTGCAATGCTGTTATGCATCCATTACATTGGAGCTGTTAGTCAATGCCACTCTTGCTGATAGAAGTTCAAGAGTTTTTTTGTTTTGCTTTGGGAGGCTGTTTTGTTTGACTTTTTTTTTCTTGCTGAGTTGTTAAAAAAGCAAAATTGCAATTTCAGAAACCAGTAAGGCTTTTCAAGCTACATTTTGCTGTCCAGCTCTGGTGGAAATCCACACAGACATTAGCTAAAATGCTAAGCGTTCGGTGTTTCATTAAGTAATGCTATGCAAGAGGAAAGCACAGCATTTAATGCTAACGCTTACAAAGGTATATAAAGGGAATACAGTAATTCTGAAAAGGTCCTTCTGAAAGGAGTTTATACCAAAAGAGTTTTGAAACCCTGCAAGGAGACTCCACAAAGATGATGAAACTGATATGATGTTTAAAATTATGCAGTTTTATTAAAGTATTCCCAGAATTCTTCATAAAACCACTTTTCACGTGTCACAGGAAAGGTTGTAGGAAATACTAAATCAGCTGTCTTTAAACCTGAAAAAAAATCATGTTAATGAAATTATACCTGTGATTAGGGACAAAAAAAGTTATTTGTGATGTTTTACTTAAAAAATGAAAGTGTTCAGCAGCTTGAAATCATAGTCTATAAAGATTCCAAAGTAAGAGCTTTCTACTGAGCTGCTAGATACCAAAAGCAATTAATAATACATGTATGATTTGTATAAACTATAAATTCAGTTAATGAGACCTCAAAGAAACAGCCTTCTTTCTTTGTAAGTCAGAAATTTTAAGTGTCCAAGCCACTCTGTACACACATAGCAAGCTGATGATCACTGCAAATCATAATAGCACAAGCTGAGTGCTATTTCACATTTGTAGCTATCACCTGCTCTCTCTACATTTGCTAAATAACCTAAGATGCTGAAAATTCAGTCTTTTCCATACTGTGCTGGCAAGTCCCTGGTTTCCTTTCTGTGATGATTTAGTGCAGAAAGTTGGAACACTCTTAAGCAAAATATTCTAACAAAACCAAACAAACAAACAAGGTGAAAAATCAACAACAAAGCAGCATATCCTTACACTCTCACCACTTCTGGACATTTAAGAGTTGCCTTATGTTTCCTTAAGAGGAGATGGGAAAAAAGGAAAGTGAATACCATTTTAGAAAGAAAAAGAATTACAGAAAACGAGTGAGGAATTCCTAGCACTTAGAAATTATTTAAGTTAAAAATTGATGTTGAACAAAAACTTTTTTCCTAACAGGAGCTTTTCAAGAAAACTAACAACCTAGCTTCACTGATGTTTTCAGTGAAGTTGCAACTTGTTTCTGTTCCTGTGACTGCCTTCATAGTGTAAAATGGTAACAAAGTTTAAGCAGGCTGTGGAAGTCTTCCCATTGTAGGCATAGAAACAAACACCTACATAAAACAGAATTATCACAAATCACAGGTACCTTCAGTTGACAAAGGTTAACCACATTGCTTCTTGCAAACATCAGCCAAGATAAACTTCTTATGGCATGCAGTACATGTCTCAAACAGTGCAAACTTGCACTGGCCTGCTCCCCAAAATGCCCAGCCTTGTGAAGCAGGAAAAGTTACTTCCATATCTCCCGTAGTGACCATAACCCTTGTGCAAAAGGACTAACTGAGTTACCTGAAGATAATCAACAGTTAGCTAGATATTATGGGCAGTAAGTTAGTATTCTGGTTCAACCATATTGGCTGGATGTCTTGGAAAAAAAGGATGCGCATTCTTCTTTTCCAGTCATGGAAATTTTGGTTTGGTTTTTTTGTTTCTTCAAATCTTGCTTTACACCTAACATTTTTAAACACAGAACAACATCACTTTTATAGCAAACTATGAAATAATACAAGTAGTAAGTGGGTTTAGAAAACTTCTCATAAAATGATAGAGAGCCTCTGAAGAAATGCACCAACACCTAAGCCATCACTGAGGGACAAAACAGAACTTGGCTGCAAGGGATGGAAAGCCCATTTCTTGTGTTGGAAGAGCAAAAGTGAATTTTAGCATTGCTGGAGTTGCTTTCTTACCCAGATTTGGTAACCGTAACTACTACATTGATTTTTTTTTTTCCAATTCCACAGCATATATAGGCCTGTGCTTAACATACGTGTCCAAAATAGGGCCCCAAGGTGAATAGGTATTATTTCTCAGAAAATGTGTTGGGGTAAAGAGGAGGAGAAAGACACACACACACACACTGCCCTCAACCTTTTGATCCTTTCTATGTGTAGAAACACAACAAAGCAGAAACCGCATATTAGATATGCATTCTTTGCATATTAGGATGAAACTTGTTACTGATGGAAAAGGACAGATAAATGGTATAAATACAGCCTGTGAGGGGCAGGTTCTAGCATGTCTAGGATTTTGTCCTTTGAACGTCAGTACATTTTTGCCACTTAGAACCCTGTGTGTTATTTGTAACTGTCAGTGGAAGGGAAATCTGTAATTGTTAAGAGGG